>NC_051862.1:93169623-93469623 GCF_015732765.1 Culex quinquefasciatus | reverse complement strand
CAATGCTCTCTACTCCATAGATATGGTGAAAATTATGTACCCTCGCCTGTTTCGTTCAGTAGAATTGACCTTGTTGCTCGTTTGCAAAATGAATGTAGTCACATGGTTACAACGATTTAATTGCGGTTTTACTTTTCAGTTCACTGGGTGAAATTTGAATATATGCTCTCGTTGTCTCATTAAATAGAGCAGTCACAGTTATTTTAAGAGTGCAGAATCTGAGGGAAGCCTCGTAATTATTTATGCAAGTGGATGCATTTTGTAGGATTCTAAGAGTGGAAAACATTTTCCGAGTTTGCTTTTTTTTTCATGGAAAGCACATACTTGTAGATCATACAGGAAACTTTCTTCTTCACAGATGAAATTTGAAAGATATATGAGATGCAAGAATCTGGCTAAAAATAATTCCAACAGACAATAATTAGATCATAAACTTAAAACATTTAAATGCATTCAATATTGAACCTTTCAAAAAGCTATAACTAAGCCACTTGAAAATATCTGAACGACGTTTTACGAAACGTACTTTTAGGTCCTGTCAATAACTATGAGATTTCACTAATTGGACTAAGAATGGTGAACGGAATGCCTTGCAAAATATGAGTTCCGGTATCCGGGTGCAATGCTCAAGCTCTGCTAGCATGAAGACAAATGTATGCCCTGTTCGATCCGGATAAAATTGGAACAAATGTCAGCCGGGCAGACAGCAAGGGAATATTGTAACAGGTTGTTACTAGTTCGGGTGACGTTGATTTTTCTCGTTTGTCCCAACCCCACTATGCTATGGTGTCACAAGTTTTTGTCCGAAGCCATCTGTTGAAGTGCACGGTGAACGGCGAAAAAGATGCACACTGAAGAATAATTCTTCACAATTATTGTGAAATTATTATATCCAAGAAAACATATACAGTATGTAAAAAAAGTATTTACACGCCTTGGGCACTATGCACATTTTGTGATGAAACATGTAACAATTTAAAGTTTGACAGCCTTAGTACTACGTTTTGTTCAGAAACTCATGCCGAACATTTTGCTACAAAAAGCTCATGAAAAGATGTTTTCTATAAAAAGTTATATAACAAATACTATTACAAAAATAAAAAAGGTGCAAAAAAAGTTTGTACACCTTTCGAAAAATTAACATAAATAAAGTTATTTGTTGACAAATCACCATAAATCCAGTCTCCCAACTCCAAATAGGCATCATTGACTGATTAAAAAAATAATTTGGATTGAATATAAAGTTTACTAACTACTTAGTATAAAAGTTTATATAACTCTGAAATTCTATATAAAACTTATCTAAACTTAATTTTGCAAACTTTTAATTCAACTAAATGTCAATATATTACCATAGAATTGCTAAATAAACATTTTGGAGTATAACACCGTTTTGGGGTATTTGTATCGATAGAATAGATTTTTCGTTGGAATTTCGTACCAACCCGGAATTACGTCGTCGGAAAATCCGCCGGCATCCGAACCGGTCCACAATTCACAAGTCAACCTATGTGGCATCGGAAAGGGCATAAAATTTCCGATCTTTTGATACCCATACATTCAGGTTTTTTTTATAAAACCCACGTTTTTAAATACCTAGGCAAAAACGTTGTTATGGTTTCGTTTGAGCAACCTGCCAAAAATGTATGGAATTTCGTAATTTTTGTTCTCGTGGATAAAACTTACTTTTTGCCCAGGTATTTAACAACGTGGGTTTTATAGAAAACCTGGATGTATGGGTATCAAAAGATCGTAAATTGTATGCCCTTTCCGATGCTATATAGGTTGACTTGTGAATCGTGGACCGGTTCGGATGCCGGCGGATTTTCCGACGACGTATTTCCGGGTTGGTACGAAATTCCAACGAAAAATCTATTCTATCGATACAAAGACCCCCAAAACGGTGTTATTCCTACTCCAAAATGTTTATTTAGCAATTCTATGGTAATATATTGACATTTAGTTAGATTGAAAGTTTGCAAAATTAAGTTTAGATAAGTTTTATATAGAATTTCCAGAGTTATATAAACTTTTATACTAAGTAGTTAGTAAACATTATATTTAATCCAAATTATTTTTTTAATCAGTCTAGGAAGCCTATTTGGAGTTGGGAGACTGGATTTATGGTGATTTGTCAACAAATAACTTTATATATGTTAATTTTTCGAAAGGTGTACAAACTTTTTTTGCACCTTTTTTATTTTTGTAATAGTATTTGTTATATAACTTTTTATAGAAAACATCTTTACATGAGCTTTTTGTAGCAAACTATTCGGCATGAGTTTCTGAACAGAACGTAGTACTAGGTTCCTTTCAAACTTTAAATTGTTACATGTTTCATCACAAAATGTGCATAGTGCCATACATACTGTAAAAAATCCCATAAATTTGATCTGATATTTTTTCCTAAAATTAAGAGTTCTTGTAGTTTAACATTTGTTTCGGCTGTATAAAATAAGGTTGTCCCCGTTTAAGGACTAGCCTGAATTGAATTCTTATCAAAAATGGCCGTTCCAACTTTTAAGGGTGGCAACCAATTTTTAAATTTTGACCATCTGTTGCCTCACTGCCTTGAGGTGTGTATGCGTGTCCTGTAACACAGAATCCTCTCTAACTTACCTGCCGCACCGTGCCCTGCGTTTCCCCCGGCACGTGCTTTGCGCTGTGGATCAGATGACGGGCAATCAGCGCGTAGAAGATTCCAATGATGCACAGTGGCACCGCGTAGTAGGCCAGAAACTTTCCCAGTACGATACCGCGGGCGTAGTCCGGGCCCCACTCGCCCGGAAAGGGGTAGCAAAAGTCGATCGTCACGTCCTTGTTCACCACAGCCGTCTGCGCCCCGTAACGGTCCGTTTGTCGACGCGTCGATGGTTCCGGTTGTGGGGGCAGAGTGCATATTGATTGGATGGAAGAAGTAGGGATACAAAAAAAGTGGACTATGAGTTGATAAAAGGCCACCGCCACGGTCATGAAGGATTTACAATTTGGTTCATGTTTGCACTCTTACGTGCGCATTAGGGTGATACATTTTTTTTTATTTTTAAAGGCAATTTAAACGGTATTTGAAACACCCTAGTCTGATTGATTCTTGTGACAATATTGATGTTTTAAAAGTTTTTTTTTAATGAGTTTCTTGAGCTTTACTCTCAGATGTATCATATTGGCAATAAAATCTCCTCAAAATGGGCATCATGCACCCTCATACACACATATTTTTAAAACAAAGTATGAAGTCAAATCAAAACATTATTTGCTGATATAATATGAAAAGATGTTTTTGGCTATTATACGTAACATAAAAAAAAATCATTAAAATAATTCCAAGCAATGATTTTGGAACATTAATCGAACCTAAAACACCATGCGTCTCTAGCCAAATGTACTTGGAACCAAGCTTGGAACTCATTTCTATGGATAAGCATGGTACTTTAAATTCGATCAATGTATCGAAATCCGATGAGTATTTTTATTTGAAAAAAAAAAATCTGCTTATGGATATTCACCATTTTTTATATGTTACCTAAAGCATCTTGAAATATGCACCACATTTTTTGTGGGCTCAAATTTGTGCAATGTTAGCAGTAATCAAAGTCGCTCCTCTGAACGGTAACAAGCAACAAAGACACCAAAGATTACATTTTCGCTGGTGCAATCAATTTCACTGCTCGTTGTTGTTGTTGTACTTACCCGAATGTGCGTTCCCATGATGGCCGGAATGGCAAACACAATCGCCAGCACCCAGATCATGACGGCGATGGCGATGGTCATCCGGGTCGCTTTCCGTCCACCGCCTAGAAAGGGATCTGTAGCTGTAACACAATTATACACGGAGGGAAATTTGCGAGGGGGGGAGAGCAAGGTTGGTATGAAGACGGTTACAAACCATGTGCGTGGAACTTCCGCAGCGGATCAACGATGGCGAAGAACCGGTCACCGGACAGGGCCGTCAACGTGAACACCGAAACGCCAATCGAGACGTCCTTGATGAACTCGGACGAGGTGCAGAGTAGGCTGCCCCAGGGCCACGAGTCCAGCGTGTAAACGATCGACGTGAACGGAACCGTCGTCACGATTAGAAGCAGGTCCGCCAGGGCTAGTGACAGTATGTATCTGGGGAAGAAACCGACAGGACAGAACCAAACAGAAAACAGCATTAATTTATGGCAGTGGCGGCCAATGCGGTTTATGTTTAGCTGCATTTATTGAACGGCAAAAACTTCCTAGCAAAGTGGGAAAGCTAGTGGCAGTGGTAGACTTGTGGCGCCAAATGCTGGGAGTTACAATCAGCTTTTTTCAAGTTTCTTTATTGTTGACCCGTATTGTGCGTCAGAGGATACAGGAATGTCGATTATATCAGAGTGTTGGTTTCAATTGTTATGTTTGTTATTCTTTTTGTGATTTTTTTTTTAAATTTAAGCCAGATAAAAGGTTTGCAATCGTTGCCCACGTACTGACAGTTGGGGTTAGATTGGGTCATAGTAAATTTTTACGGTTTTTGCAATGTTGTTTTGGTCAAAAATTACCCTTCGATAAATCAACAATTTAAATATTTTTATGTAAATGATCTATTCTTAGGGGAAAGAATGGAATCGACGTAACACCTTATAATATGGCCTTGTTAAACCTTGCGGTTTCATACACAGGCGTGTATGGTTTCTTTTTGCGACAAGTCTCCGCCTCCCGGGTCTCCTAAGTGTGAAGGTATGGCACGGGGAGAGGGAATCGAATACGTATATTTACACTTAGAATTTATTGCGGCCGCCTCGGGATTCGAACCGGCGACCTCTGGGTTGTGAGTCCAGAGCGCGATCCGATTGATCCATACAGGCAGACATTCTTCTCCTATTCTTAGCGAAGCTTCACCGAATTTAAATTTTTAATTTTTTTATGTGATTTTCAAAATGAAAGATTTAATTTCAATTAAGATGCAATAATTGCATTGTGATTTAAATGCATTTTCTCGCAAAAAATATACGCCAAATAAGTCCTGAAGGCATTAAATCGAAGATTTCTTAAATCTCCTCCTTCGTTATCCCGTCACGCAAAGAATTGAGTTGCAAAACCTCAAATTTCAACCAATTCATGACACATTCTGCCGTGACGTTACAAGGGATTGTCGTTTCTTTTTTCTTGCGTAACTTTTTTTTGCTGTAGCTCGGACTTCCAAGAAAACACCTCAATATTTTTACAGATTCTGAAAGTACGTTGAATTTGCCATAAGAATCAACATTGGGCTAAGGATTAAACGACTCGGTTGCTATAGCGTAACGTTATCGTTACTACGGTGGAGAATTTTGTTCCTTCAATATTTTTAGAAAAGGTTGTGATTCTGCTTTGATAATCAACATAAACTAGACTTTTTTATGTTTTTAACGTAAAATTGACTGTTGAATCGAATGCCATCATTGGTTTTTGAAAAAAAAGTTAAGCTATTTTTTTGCAGCCGTGTATCTTTGCCAAAAAATTACCAATTTCGATCTACCTAGTTTCATTCGACGGGAAATTTAACCTTTTTTCAGTATATGATCAGCTTTGGAAAAATGGTTCCTGACCACCAGAGACATTTCGAGTTTCCGGAGTTGGTTTTGAGGTGTTTTTTTTGCAGATTGTGGTGCCTGAAAACACGATATTTCGGTTTATTGCAGTTTATACTTCACTTGCGTCAAAAGTCAAGTTTGTACATCTCTGAATGTTTGTAAAAGTTGGTTTTACAAGCCTTAAACTATTGAGAATCTAATCACAACATCTATTTCGCCATCAAAACAAGCTTAAAATATTTATTTTCCAAAGGTATACTAGCCCGGAGAATGTGTCTTATTCATTTTAAAAAGCACAAGGTACGTTTTTCAATTTGTGACAATGCAAAAAAAAAAAAAAATATTAAAAAATCTAATCAAATTATTCACTCTACAGCATTACCTTGGCGTTCTCGATTGCGAGATTCCTACTCGAAACTAGGTGTCCGAAGGCTTGATTGTTGAGGCAATTGCAAACTTTAAACGTTTATTTGTATTTAACATGCTTAACATTGAAACAAAAAACCATTTAAGGTGAAGCCGTTGATCATTTTCGAAGATAATTAATCATCACTCTAAAATGCTCTGTATTTAATTCAAAAGTCAAAATTTGGTGCACTAGAGCACAACCTGGGCATATGAGCAACTAAATATTTAGGAACATTTTTTTCGAAATGACAGAAAAACTAAACAGAACATTTACAAATATATATTTGGGTCCCAAATTGATATGCTATATCTGAATTGGATATTCCCCACTAATCGCATCAATATTTCAGGAAACTTCGATAGTAGCACGCAATATGTAGGAAGGTAAAATACTTGTTTATCGGTAATTACCTTCCTATTATCGTCATGTTGTGGTGCCCCCACAAGTGAACATTTACTGAAAGAAACTTGGCCAGAAAGGCAGCATGATGATGCTCTTGGAAAAGCGCCTCATGCACCACACACGCATCGGTGAACTTTTGTATTGTGGTGAGATATGCTCGTCAAGATAAGCTTATTTATCGCTCATTTGAGACTGGTTTTTCCTCCTCCCACACACACGTGAGCCTACGTGTTGGGGTTTATTGTAGGTTGTTTTATTTGCAGGATGTATTCCTTAACAATCTATGAAAGGAGCAATTCTCTACCAAAACCGGAAATGGATTTTATTTATATTTTTTTATTTGGCTCAAACTTTGTGGGGGGCTTCCCTATAACCAAATAAGCTATTTTGTGTCTCCATACAATTTTGGCAGCTGTCTATACAAAAAAGGTACGTAAATATTCAAACAGCTGTAACTTTTGAGTGAATTTTCTGATCAATTTGGTGTCTTCGGAAAAGTTGTAGGTATTGTCGAGGACTATAGAAAAAATAGGTACTTGGAAAAAAATTTTGCAGATTTTTTTATAAACTTTTTTTTTTTCACAAAAACTTAATTTCCCAAAATATGTGTTTTGATTTTCGAGATTTTTTTATATGTTTTAGGGGACAAAAACCCGCAACTTTTGAGCCATAAAAAAACATGGTCAAAACATCTGCCGCTGAGTTATAATTTTTTGAAAAAATTGTGATTTTTCGAAAAAATCGAAATTTTATGCAAAAACAAATTTGACGTAATGTTTTATTGTAAAATTTCCAATCGAAAAGAACTTTACAGATTTTTTGATAAAGGGCTCTGTAATCAAGATATAGCCACCGAAAGTTTTTCTATTTTTAAAAATAGTGACCATGAGTGTGCCATTTCCGAAAAAAAATTTTTTTGAAAAGTTCAGAAAATTTGCTATAAAATTGTCTAAGAGACATTGAAGATCGGACCTCCGGTTGCTGAGATACAGCCACTTTAAGGAAAAGAAACACGAAAATTGAAGTTTCCAAGTTTCACGTAAACAACCCACCATTTTCTAATGTCGATATTTCAGCAACTAATGGTCCGATTTTCAATGTTAAAACATGAAACATTCTTAAAATTTTTTGATCTATTCGAAAAAAATGTTTTGTGAATTTTTAAATCAAGACTAACATTTTTAAAGGGCCAAACATTGAATATTACGCCCATTTAAAATGCTAGTCTGGATTTAAAAAAAATCAAAATATTTTTTTCGAAAAGATAGGAAAATTTCACGAATGTTTTATGTTTTAACATTGAAAATCGGACCATTAGTAGCTGAAATATCGACATTAGAAAATGGTGGGTTGTTTAGGTGAAACCTAGAAAACTTCAATTTTCGTGTTTCCTTTCCTTAAATGTGCTGTATCTCAGCAACCGGAGGTCCAATCTTCCATGTCTCTTAGACAATTTTATAGCAAATTTTCTGAACTTTTCAAAAAAAATATTTTCAGAAGTGGCACACTCATGGTCACTATTTTTAAAAATAGAAAAACTGCAAATATTTAGCTAAAATCAAACTTTCGGTGGCTATATCTTGAAAACAGAGCCCTTTATCAAAAAATCTGTTAAGTACTTTTCGATTGGAAATTCAATTTTACAATAAAAAATTACGTCAAATTTGTTTTTATATGAAATTTCGATTTTTTCCAAAAATCACAATTTTTCAAAAATTCATAACTCGGCGGCAGATTTTTTGACCATGTTTCGCTATGGCTTAAAAGTTGCGGGTTTTTGTCCCCTAAAACATATAAAAAGTCTCGAATATCAAAAAATACTTATTTTAGGAAATTAAGTTTTTGTGAAAAAAAAGTTTATAAAAAAATCTGCAATTTTTTTTCCGTGTACCTCTTTTTCTCTAGTCCTCGACAATACCTACAACTTTGCCGAAGACACCAAATTGATCAGAAAATTCACTCAAAAGTTACAGCTGTTTGAATATTTACGTACCTTTTTTGTATGGACAGCTGCCAAAATTGTATGGAGACTTGTATGGGTGAACCAATGACACAAAATAGCTTATTTGGTTATAGGGAAGGCCCCCACAAAGTTTGAGCCAAATAAAAAAATACAAAAAATAAAAATGGTCGAAATCGGTCGATTTCGTAGAGAGTTGCTCAAAGGGGATGAAAATGAACGTGCTCAAGTTGTGGGAGGAGAGTGTTGTGTTAAAGTTTAATTATTTTAATGCTGTTTTAGATTATAAGTTAGTATTTTGCCTTCCTCACCTTACTGAGGAAAGGCTATAAAATCACTCAGAAAATGAACTTCTTAATTCGACCTTGTAGACCAACCTTCACGTATACCTATCGACTCAGAATCATGTTCTGAGCAAATGTCTGTGTGTGTGTGTGTGTAGGGATGTGGGTCTGTGCACCAAAAAATATGCACTCGATTATCTCAGCACTGGCTTAACCGATTTGGACCGTTTTGGTCTCATTCGATTTGTCTTGGGGTCCCATAAGTCCCTATTGAAAATTATGAAGTTTAGTAAAGTACTTCAAAAGTTATGCTAAAAAAACGATTTTGGCGTATGTCCGGAAGATTGTAAAAAGGGTGGTTTTTGCAGGAAACCCTATCATGTTATACATTTTCAGAAAGGTATTAAAAAGACCTTTCTAATGTGCCCAAAACATTGAAGATCTGACAACCCTATCAAAAGTTATTAGCACTTAAGTGTTATTTATACACTTTTTGGAGGCCGGATCTCAGATATTTCAATGATAATGATGTCCGGGTCCATCATGCAACCCATCGTTAGTTAGATAATCGAAAGACCTTTCAAATGAGCCTAAAACATCAAGGATCTGACAACCCTATCAAAAGTTATTGGCACTTAAGTGTTATTTATACACTTTTTGGAGGCCGGATCTCAGATATTTCAATGATAATGATGTCCGGGTCCATCATGCAACCCATCGTTAGTTAGATAATCAAAAGACCTTTCAAATGAGCCTAAAACATCAAGGATCTGACAACCCTATCAAAAGTTATTGGCACTTAAGTGTTATTTATACACTTTTTGGAGGCCGGATCTCAGATATTTTAGTAAAAATGATGTCCGGGTCCATCATGCGACCTGTCGTTAGTTAGACAATCGAAAGACCTTTCAAATGAGCTTAATACATCGAGGATCTGACAACCCTTTCAAAAGTTATTAGCACTTAAGTGTTATTTATACACATTTTAGAGGTCGGATTTCAGATATTGTGATAAAAATATTGTCTGAATCTTCCATGCGAACTATCGTTGGATAGGTTTTTTTTTTGCCGATGAGCCAGAAAAATTAATGGTTTGCGAACCCTATCAAAAGAAATTAGTAATAAAGTTGATTTGTTAAACATGTTAAGGGAATGTTGCTATTTTTACTGAATGTATTGACTTCATGAATGTGAGGAAGGCACCAACCACCTAAAGGTGGATTAAGTAACGTTTTTTCTAATAGTGGTAGCAATTTTTTTACAGAAAAAAACAAACATTTCACTTGGTTGTGGATTTGATGTTTTTGTATGTTTTATGCATCATAAGTTTAATAAACGTTGGTAAATTCCTAGTATCGATACAATACGGAAGTTCATCAACGTTAAGTGTTATAAATTTTATTAATTATACTGACAAATGAGTTTCAAATGTATACGTAAAATGCCTAATTACATCACCAGCAAATATATATTATTAAGTTATAGGATGATACTTGTAGCTACTCTAGAGTTTAACAATTGAATGAGCAGAATAAAACAGTTAGTTTTAATGAGCAACAATATTAAAGTTCACAATGGCATATAATTAAATTAAAAAAAATGAAAATCATCTTTTTTGTTGCTTGCATGCCATTGTGAACTCCAACAATTGAAAATAATAATTGATACCATTATTGATTTTGTGCTCCAGTTGTGGTGAAAATGATGAAAACAACTATAGTTTCCTTTATATCTTGGCACATAATGTCTGAAAGTCAAGCTTTCAGTCAAAGTGAAACACCCGCGTGGTTTAAAACTTCAACAAAGCTCAATGTATGTCTCTTCTACCCCATCAAAGCCACCTTCTAATCTGGTTCAAGTTCCACAGATGAAACAAACTTGCTCTCTCTCTCTTGCTAGCAATATTTCCTATATTTTGACGTGTTTACCCGAGAGCTTCTTAGCTTCACGCGAGTAAAATTCAATTTCACAGCAATCTGCTCCAGCTAAAAGAGGCAGAACCACCACCCCCCGCTGATAAGCAGATCATTACTCATTTTGCTTGGAGAAGTGTCACGTGTTCGTCTTCCGGCTTTGGACCGGGAGAAGAGGTTACGGTTAAGTACATGCTTGTCAACGTAACTAAATTAATTTCCGGTTGGAATGTTAGCTTTTGGAATTTGAAAGGCAGAAATGTATCTATTGTGAAACAAAATCAAAAAAATTATTCGTTGGCTTTCGATTAACCGCAGATAATTGAAATCGCTCTCAGTAAATGAACCTTAAACTAAACTCAAGAGATGTGGGAAATGATCGAAAGCAAAAAGATTCGCAAGAATATTTCCCATGTCAGGAAGTGCGGAAATATCTCTCTCGTTTGGCACGATTCATCAACGTCAACGCGTTTCAGCTCTGGAAAGTTTCCTCCCTGAAAATGATGGAAGGGTACATGTCGGTCGGTCTTTAGCTGTTTCTTGAAAGGCGAAGTTGCTGTTAATTTTAGCCGCAATCAGTGAAATGGGCGTTGAAAGACTTTCAGGAAAATTGTTTTCTCGTTGCCACGGCCGGTTTCTTCTGCTTCTAAGGTAGGGTTCCCTTTGTTCGGATTATCCTATGGCTTACTTTGAGGTTCAAATCAAGCACAATCGTGTTCCATTTCTTAAAGATTTAAGATTTTACCGGATAAAAAGGCACTCACTGCAAATGAACATCTTCCTGGAGGCCAAGTACTGATCTCCATAGAATGACACTAAATTCCCGTGACATCGTTGAACTGGTGCCAAAAGTCAATGTATCGTACAAAACGTGCTGTTTTGGAAGTCGTTCGGCCTGTTTTTTTTTTCACATGTCGGAAGCGGCTCAGTTCAGATAATGGCTGATAATTTGAAGAAAGTCTTATTATAAACGATTAATTGTGTGGTACAATTTTAAAAATTGTTTTTATACAATTTATTTTTCATTATCTTTTGAGCAAAACAAATCGAGAAAATGATTTTTTTTTGCGGTACTGTACATCAAACATTCACTAAAATTCTAATGTTTTTTTTTAATAAAACCGAAATTGCTAAAAATGATTCTAAACGCAGGGGAATGCATTTTTTTATTAGGGGAAATATACCCTTTCTAATCAAACACCTATCTTCGTCATATGAAGAGTTTGATGCTCGATTAAAGCTCAAAAAATACTATTTAGGCTATAAACTTACCAGCAACAGCTCCGCCTCGAGTAAGCACGCAAATTTATGTCATTTTCTTTTGCACATCACTTGAAAAATAATCCCGAAACATGTAAATAATTGGCAAGCGCCATAAAAAAACGAACGCGCCAAGTCTTTTGACGTTTGAATTTTGCCCACCCATTTCAACCGAAGGCTGAAGAAAACCGAGCGAAAAGCGAAGGCAAATAAAGAACAAAGGCTGGCCACCAACACCACCAGCAGCGCCTGTTGGAGTGAGCCAGTGATGCAAGGAAATTTTCTATATAAATGCTTCTCAGTGTCTTGCGAACCTTCGTGGTGAACGGACACTAGAGCTGCGGTATTTTTTACTACCTAAGCTCAGAGTTATTTCAAACAAAATTCACAGTCTTTTTAAAGACTACCTGAGTTACTTTCCAAAATTCTAAACAGTCTTTTCAAGACTAACCCCACCTGAAATTTTGTTGTATTTTACAAACGAAGCCATCTTTTTAAGAGAACTTTGCTTGCAAAATGCGTCAAAACAAAGGTAAACGCAAATCTTCTGAAGATTTGGTCGTTACGTCGGTGAAGCGTTTGAACGCTAAACCGGCTAACGGAAACAGAAAAAGAAAACAGCCTCATCCGAGGTCTGATTCTGATTCTGAAAGTGAGGTCAATCCTCCAATTCCATTGGCAAACAGTTTCGGTGTTTTATCCGAAACTGTTGACAAGGATCCTTCTCCTCGTACTGAGCCTTCTGCCGTCGAGAAACGAGTAAAGGCTCCGCCAATTGTAGTGACTTCCGTCTCCGATTTGGCCAGCTTTCGAACGCAACTGAAGAATTGCAAGGAAACTTGCAATTTGAAGGTTTCGTTCCAGCTTGGTCGAAGAGGAGAATGTCGCTTGTTGACGGAATCTTTACAAGATCACCAAACTTTTGTTGGTTATTTGAAAAACCACAAACACAATTTCTACACGTATGAGACCAAGAATGCTCGTCCATTCAAGGCGGTCCTGAAAGGTCTCTCCAACGACTTGTCGGTGGATGAGATCAAAAACGAACTTAAGGTGTTGCTTGGCTTTGCCCCATCCCAAGTAATACCAATGAAGAAAAAATCAAACGGGAATATTTCTCGCTTTGGTTTGACTTCACAATTTTATCTGATTCATTTCAACAGAAATGAAATCAACAATTTGAAACTTTTGGACAAAGTTCAGTTTTTGTTCCATGTACGGGTAAAGTGGGAGCATTTTAAGAAACATGGCGGTAATGGCCAGAATCTGACCCAGTGCCGGCGTTGCCAGGCATTCGGTCACGGTACTGATCATTGCGCCATGGTTCCAAAATGCATGGTTTGCGGGGATTCTTCTCACGACAAGGACAATTGTCCCGTGAAAGAAGTCACCCAATTTAAATGTGCAAATTGTGGTGGAAATCACAAATCAAATTTCTGGGATTGCCCCATCAGAAAAAAGGTTTTGGATTCTCGTGCTAAGCATCAGCCGAAATCCAAACCGAAATTTTCTCAAAGTCAGGTTGTACCTGCATCTTTAAATCAAACGTTCGTGCTGTCTCACTCGAACAATGCTAGAAATACCCCTACCGTGGAAAAGTTAGGTAACAGCAATGGCATTTCTTATGCCAACGTCGTTTCGGGTTCGGGTTCATCCACGAATTTTAAATCCTCTACCAATTTTCAAATTGGGCAGGTACCTCAAATTTCATTTGAAAAATTTTCCGCTGGCAACGCTTTGGGATCTTCTGATCTCGGCGATGTTACGTTTGAAAAAATGACTTTTTTGCAAAACTCACTGTTTGGTTTGATTCAAACAATGAGTAATGCTACATCCATGATGGAAGCTATCCAGATTGGATTAAAATTTGCGAATGATGTTGTTCTTACCCTGAAGTTTAATCATGGATCTAAGTAATTCCATCAATATTATGAATTTTAATGCTCGCTCTTTAAAAGCGAAAGAAAATGAATTTTTCAACTTTTTACGAGTTCATAACGTGCATGTTGCTGTTATAACCGAAACATTTTTAAAAACTGGCACTTATTTGAAAAGTGATCCAGATTATAAAGTTATAACCAATAACCGAATGAATCGAAATGGCGGTGGAGTTGCAATAGTTATCCACCGTAGTATGACTTATAGCACGTTACGTGACTTTAAGTTAAAAGTTATTGAAAGTTTGGGCATTGAACTTGAAACTTCTTTTGGGAAAATTATGATTGCAGCTGCATATTTGCCTTCCAATGCACTGGGAAAATAAAAATTATTTCAAAGGGGATTTGAATAAACTTACTCGGCATAGATCTCGATTTTTGATCATCGGTGATTTTAATGCCAAACACCAATCTTGGAATAATTCAAAAGTAAATTCCAATGGTAAAATTCTATTCAGAGATTGCACTTCTGGTCTTTATTCGGTTTTATACCCGAATGGGCCAACTTGCTTTTCTTCTGTTAGAAATCCATCAACAATTGATTTGGTTTTGACAAATCAAAGTCAGTATTGTGGTCCTTTAGTGACTCATGCTGATTTTGATTCTGATCACCTTCCAGTAACTTTTTCACTTTCTCATGAAGCAGTTACCAGACCCAATAGTTCTGTGTTTAATTACCACAAAGCTAATTGGGACAGGTATCAGCATCATATTGAGAATAATTTAAATCATGATTTTGTTTTAGAAACCAAAGCTGATATTGATTCAGCCTTGGAATCTTTAACTAATGCAATTTTGGATGCTAGGAATATTGCTATTCCTAAAGTCCAAGTCAAATTTGATTCTCCCATTATTGATGACGATCTTCAGCTTCTGATTCGTCTGAAAATGTTCGCCGAAGACAGTATCAACGTTCTCGTGATCCTGCACTGAAGCGAATTCAAAAGATTTGCAAAAGGTTATTGACCACAGATTCACTCTCCTGCGAAATGAAAAGTTCGCAAGAGATGTCGAACAAATTAAACCTTATTCCAAACCTTTTTGGAAACTTTCAAAGGTTCTTAAGAAACCTCAAAAACCAATCCCTTCTTTAAAAGATGGTGATAATATTCTATTAACTAATGGGGAAAAAGCTCAAAACTTGCTCAGCAGTTTGAGAGTGCTCATAATTTCAACTTGAATGTTTTGAGTCCTATTGAAAATCAAATTTCAATAGAATTTCAGAATATTGTTGAACAAGAATTTTCATCAGATGAAGTTTTTAATACGGATCTGAATGAAATAAAATCTATTATCAAAAATTTAAAAATATGAAAGCCCCTGGTGAGGATGGCATTTTTACATTTTAATTAAAAATTACCAGAAGCAACTTTAAGTAGCTTGGTCAAAATTTTCAACAAATGTTTTGATTTGGCATATTTTCCCAGTAGTTGGAAAAATGCCAAAGTAGTTCCGATTTTGAAACCGGATAAAAATCCTGCTGAAGCCTCAAGCTATCGGCCCATTAGTTTGCTTTCATCTATTAGTAAATTATTCGAAAGAATAATTCTTAATAGAATGATGACGCACATTAATGAAAATTCAATTTTCGCTGATGAGCAGTTTGGATTTCGCCTTGGGCATTCAACTACTCATCAGTTGTTGAGAGTTTCAAATTTAATTCGAAGCAACAAATCTGAGGGCTATTCTACTGGCGCTGCTCTTCTAGACATAGAAAAAGCATTTGACAGTGTTTGGCATAAAGGTTTGATTGCGAAATTGAAAAGGTTTAATTTTCCGATTTATATCGTGAAAATTATTCAAAATTATTTGACGGATCGTACTCTGCAGGTATGTTATCAGAATAGCAAATCTGATCAACTACCTGTACGTGCTGGCGTCCCTCAAGGAAGCATTTTGGGTCCAATTTTATACAATATTTTTACTTCTGACTTGCCTGATTTGCCCCAGGATGTCAGAAATCACTTTTGCTGATGATACAAGCATCTCCGCCAAAGGTAGAAGCCTTCGTGTCATCACAAGAAGATTACAAAAGCTTGGATATTTTCAATTCTTATTTGAAAGAATGGAAAATTACTCCAAATGCTGCAAAACTCAACTTATTATTTTCCCTCACAAACCAAGGGCTGATTTTCTTAAACCAAAAGTCATCACATTATAAAGATGAATGAGGTAAATTTAAAGTGGGAGGATCAAGTGAAATATCTTGGACTTGCTTTTGACAAAAACCTTACTTACAAGGATCACATTGAAAGTATCCAGGTTAAATGTAACAAATATATTAAATGTTTGTATCCACTTATAAACAGGAATTCTAGACTTTGTCTCAAGAATAAACTGTTAATTTATAAACAAATTTTCAGACCTGCCATGCTTTATGCTGTGCCGATCTGGACAAGCTGTTGCTTAACCAGGAAGAAAAACTTCAGAGGATTCAGAACAAAATTCTGAAAATGATTCTGAAACTTCCTCCCTGGTTCAGCACCAGTGAACTTCATCAATTAGCCGAAGTTGACACTTTGGATGTTATGTCCAATAAGATAATTGATGCATTTCGACAAAAATCATTGCAGTCTTCAGCTGCATTGATCCGCTCTTTATATAGTTTATAGTTAGTTAGTTTTAAGGTATCCCTTTTCCCTTTTGTACATGTAGGACCTCCTACATTTGAAATCACTGAATAGCGAAAGCTAAATATTTCATGAATAAATGAAAGTTGCTAGTATCTAAAATTGAGGTGAAAAGTCATCGATTGTGATTGGACACTCAATAATATTTTTACTGAATGAATGTACATGGAAAAGAAAAACTGAATAAATATAAATTAAAAAAAAAAAAACATAAATGCTTCTTTTCGTGAGTGTTCGCTTGAAATTTCATCAATTTTGGCAGCACGAAGCAGACCCAAAAGAGCGCTGGAAGAAAAAAAGAACTAAGCTGAAAATAGGAAAATGGGCGTGGCACCAATGACTGATTAGAATGCATTTGGATTTTTTTTAAATACTTGTAAAAGAAATAGAAGAACTTTTTGTAAAAGTGAAAATTAACAGGAATGTTCACAAAAAGTTGCTCTACTCGTTGGTGTACTTGGTTTTAGTAAATTTCAAGGAACATTCCAGATTATCCAGCATCATTTAAACACGACCACTTATTAGGCTTAAAATGGGTATATTTCCCCTAATTTGAGTTGATTGCACTTGAATTCCTACTTTGAAAATTATTTACAACAGCCTTTGATAAATCACACGGCGTGGCTGGATCAAATTATTATAAACCGAGATACCCCATTGGATATTTATACGTAGAAAGTTGTGATTTATCGGTCTAAATTTCTATTCTAACCGTAAACATTTGTTTTTGGAAAAAGCAGGTTTTACATTTTTCGTTCGATTTTTTTAACTTATAGGTTGATCAATATGTATAAATTATTTGTTAAAACAGATTTGAAGCGGAAAATCTCATCTTTAAAACCCTTTTTAATGTTTTTAAATCTATTTTGATGGTCAAAAGCTATTCCATTTTAAAGATATCCGTTTTAAGAGATTTTAGGGTAACCGTGATGTTACTCAAAAATCAGCCCTAATATTTTGTGTTGTAATTTGTGTTGAAATGAAATATCTTTTGACAGTCAAAACAGGTTCACAAACCTTGATAAAGAGAGATTTTTTTCTGCAAATCTGCTTTAATAAATTTAGTATTAAATAAAATTATAGTAACTAATAAATTTAGTATTAAACAAGATTGTCAGTTTCTTCCCTTAGCCGAATATTTCCTGATTTTATTTTTTTTTATATAGTTTAGGGGACTTTTGACAACATTCAAATCCATGTTTTGAAATTGTTTTTATTAAACTGAGGAATAGGTAATGATTCCCGAGATTTGAACTTCCCGGGAATCGAGAGTTTAATTTTGCAATTTTCCGAGAATACCTCTATATTCAAACGTGCATATGTGTGCGCACATCTAACAACATTAACTTTTGTTTTCAATTGAAATGGCCACACTTGCTGCTACTGCAGAAAGGATAGGCATCGTATTGAAAAAAAAACGTATGCAACCATACTAGATGCCAAAGCTACAAGAAGATCTTGAAGAAAATGTTGGCATTCTTTAGTGTAGAGCAGACGAATGTCCTCGCCGTCTTCACCTACATCTTGGTGAACATCCCCTTAAATTCTCGCAAACATGACTCAACCTTCAATCAACAGTCTCAATATTTACATAGTCGACTTGGTACGGTAAAATGATCAAGCACAAATGTACTGTGATTTTAGATGATTATCGAAATTCCTGTGCTTCTGAAGTCTGCTGTTTCTTCAGTTATCATGAAATCCAAGCACAATTATTAGCAAACTGATTAGGCATGCTGTGCATAATGGAATCTTTCATAATGCCAGATTATAGGTGGTTGCATCACTTACTTTTGAATCATCAGTAGTACTTCACCATGTGACGCTAATGAATATTGTGTTCAGTATCAAGTTGCTCACGGTGTGGCGTCTTTGTTGCTCTATCTTGTCTCAGTAGCTTTTTGCAATATTTGGTTCCACCACACCCAAAGTTAAAGAACGAGGGGATAGTCCTCACGAAAAGAAACGTGAGGAAAGTGCAATTTTGCGAGAGTATAGTCCTCTCGCGTGTTCATTCGTCTATTGGAACAGTTCATCCTATTGAGTGGCTTATATGGACAAATGACCGCCACTTAGTCACCGAACCATGGAGGCCCTTACGGCAAAGGCACGGTTCAATAATCCGAAGGTCTTGGGTTAGAGTCTCGGTACCGGTACTTTTTTTTTGACAGATGAACTTTTTTTTGAAGATGAACCCATGAGTAAAGTAATCTCGGTAATTTCGGGATTTATCCTCTCCGTCCGCACACAGTACCATTTTACTACCGAACCATGCTCTTTATCCTCTCTTATGCTGATGCCCAGTTCTGGGTGCATGAATTACATAATTCTACAAATATAGCACAACGTCAACGATTTGTTCGGCACAGTCATGCTAAGCAAAGGATCGACTTTGTTCAACGACGTATACATGCAGAGTATAAATCGAAAAGCTTTGCATCAGGAAAATTAGTTCTGAATGGCAATAAACGAACAGCAAACTCACTATCCTACTATGCTATATAGTGTAATGTCCTTGATACCGGGAATGAAAGCCAAGCAAAGCTCAATAAATCTGGCGTACAGTTGGTGGCACTGGCACTGTGGGTACTTACGTGTTGGGCACATTCCGCATGGCCCGGTGGCGCAGAAACACGATGATAAGCGTTCCGTTGCCCAGGACGCCCACGATGAAGATGGCCGCGAACAGGATCGGCACGATGTACGTTTCCGGGCGGCGTTCGTACGGCGTGTACGGAACTTCCGTCGTCGAGGACATGTTCATGAGTTCACCACCACTGCTGGCATCACTGTAGTTGGAGAGCAGTGTTTCCAGCAGGGTTAGCTCGTCGCCGCCCGTGCTGTAACTATTGCCACCCTGAAACAGGACACTGCCGTACACGACGTCTACGTCCGCATCCACGGGTATCGTTCCGTTTCCGACTACTTGGGCGGCACCCCCCGGGCTCGACATTATTTACGCCGTCGGGGGTGGTTGCCAGATGGTGCGAAAAAATGACACACAATTTCTCTCTTGTGCGCGTTGCGCGCCCTTAAATGGTTGCGAATTATGACGTGCCAAGAGCTGACGCCGCCGTCGTCGTGGTCATGATGAAACTGAAACAATGGATTAGAGAAAGTGAAAATGTCATTAGTGAAATTGGGAGTTTTTTTTGGCGTTTCATTAATTTTAAATTGTGTGGTTCTATTTGCCGAGTTAAATTTGTACAACGCTCATTTAATTTTCAACGCTGCACTCGACCCGTTTTACATCCTTAGGATAGTTTGTAATCAGCGAGAATTTTGCAGAGTGTAAGTGTTTGCTCTGCAATCGAGCCAACCCAAAAATCTTCAAATTAATTATAGAGAAGTTGAGTTGTCATGCTCAAGTTAATATGCAACGGTTTTTAGAATGGTTCTAGCAGTATCACGTGTTTCCTTCGAAAACAGTTGATACTAATATTTTGATGGAGACGCGATGTACTTGTTATTTTGTTTGGAAATGACCACGAGCTTATCTGACGCGATAGTATTTGTCTGAAGTCAGAAATAAAATGTGTGATGAAAGCCATGTGTGATGTAGAATTTGTGATAAAAATATAAATCATTGATGTTTAATTAAAGAAAAACATTTTTTATTCTTTTCTAAAGAACCACTATTTTTGTAAATCATGTTTTTAATATCTGAAGCACTGATCGTATTAATTCTATTAAATAGTGGTTCTTTAGAAAAGAATAAAAAATGTTTTTGCTAAATAAGGATAGACCCCAAAATCTCGGATTGCATTTTTTTTTTTCATAATAACGGTATTTTGAGCACCGTGACTACGTATTGACCAATGCTTGAATACCAATCACTTTACAGCATTCCTTGAAGACGTATTCAAATTTGTGAATCTTTTAGGATATTATCTAATCTTTTAATACATGTAGCTTTCCTAAAATAGGTGAATAAATTGCAAAAATCAAACGAACTTACTATTGAGCAATTCTCTACAAAATCAAGTGATTTCACGTTTTTTTTTATTTTTTGATTTAGATCAAACTTTGTTCTAAATGAGTTATTACAAATTCAAAAAGTAAAAAAAATGACATGCCTTTTTCTGGTTGAGGAACTATAAATGACGGAGGGTTTAAAACTATTTTCCTATTTTTTAGATGAAAAAATAATTTGAATTCTGAGTAAGCCATCAATTTGAGCGCCCATTTTAACATGAAACTCCCTTTGATACCGAATTTCCAAATCATCACCATTTCATGCTGCTAATTATTGAAAAACTTTTTTTTCGCATGTTCAAAAATGAAGGGGTAATCAAAGTCCAAAATTTACCCTTTGAACAAAGTTTCAGGAAAATGCTGTGTGAGTTGGCGGATAATGACCCATGTTTGGCAAACATTATCTTAAAATTGACTATTTAGAGTACATCCTGATGATATTTCCACTTTTTCAACCAATTACATGGTTTTTTGCCAACTATAACAAAAATGATACATAACTTTATTCTGTAAATTATTTTTTTTGTATTTTTGACCTTTTTTTACTTTCAACTTTTTATCCATTTGACCTTATGTCTTTGATCGTTTTCGTTCCACAAAAGTTATAAATCTGTCTAATTTAAAAAAAATAGACATCGACATTGGCCTTACGATGCTTATCACCTCCTGAAACATAATTCATTTCTAATTATATCTGTTCAGGATGCCATTCACTGAGAAAATTCTACAACCCCAATCCCGAGTGCGGAAGGATTTAGAGCACCGATGACAGTCGTTTGTTGATTGTGAAAAGTGCGAAGTAATTAAATTTCCAACACATCCCGCCACTAGTACGTGTCATCCGGTAATAAATTTTACAGATTCCAAAGAATCACACCACCCAGCGCCATTTAGCACCAACGAGTAGAACAATTGAAGTTAATTTTAGACCATTCATTGTCTGCCACCCACAAATAACTACACAAACACCACAAACCCCGGGATTACGAGCTAACCCATTCGTCTCTCGTATGTGAGCGGGGGTGTTTATTGCGTGGCCACTTTTTGCTTTTTTTTCTGTTGGTTTCCGAGCTTGGTTTGTGCGCCATCACAATCATGACAACTGGCTATTCATTTTCCACACAATTCGCTTGTGACAGCTTCGGGACGGGTTTTACGCGAAACAGTCGAAAATTGTCACGGAAATTATTTATGGGTGGAAGGATTTTCGTTTCGTCTCACCCCTTGGGCAAGGATGACCGGCTGCACAATTCTGAATCTGAGTGTTAAAGTTAAGGAGGTGATGCTATTGTGGAAAACTTTTGGGTCGACTTGAGAATCACTTTGCTAACGAAGTAAAGTGTTTTGAAGAAAAGCTCTAACCGTTTTTAGTTAGTTCGTAAGTGAATTAGATAGATACAAATAATAATCTCGAGACTGAGTTTTCGTATCAAGAGAATGCATTTTAGAGGAGGAGAGCCGAATGGTATTTTCCTACCAAATTTTATATAAGCTAGGAAATAAGTATCAAAAATTGCAACTGTTTGATTAAAATTATTGAAAAAGAAATAGTCTACTGAAAAGGTTTGGACCATATGGTATACATCACCGGAACCGTTCACTTACAATTTAATTTGAACAAAAATATATCCAGATTACAGTCCAGGCCACGAATGAGCCACCGCAAAAAAAACCTTGATTTGATTTCTGCCTCACAAGGGAAGAAAAATAATATTAAGAAGATTTTTTTTTAAATCTAGCTTCAATTTGAAAAAAATATTGTAAGAAAGGTTTCTTCTGGAATTGGTTGTGATTAGGGACCAAAATTATCACTTGGAACAGAGATTTTTTTTTTTTTTTCATAAAAAGGTCTTGAGAACAAATTTAGGATTTAAAAGAGTTTATCAGGTTTTTTTTGGTTTTTCTCATTGCAGCAAAATTGATTCAACATAATTTCGAGAAAACCGAAAGAACAATGGACTAAATAAAAATACCACTCGTACTTATTCTTCCGTAACTTGTTCGACTTTTACGATCTTGAAGGTGACCAAAAGTGATTCCTAACAAGCACATTTCTTCCCACTTTAATTCCAGAGATGTAAACTCTTGAACAAAAAGCTCCGAAGGCTATAAAAATTGAAAGCTTTTAAAAAGTGGAGGCCACCTCAAATCAAACGCGACCACGGCAAATTGAATTTCACTGCTGCGGGGGGAAATTGGTCTTTTTCTGATAATGTGGCTGGTGTGTTATTGGAGGGTGGTTCAAGTCCGAAAAGTGAGGGCAAACCGCCAAAGTCGAAACGACTGGCCGATGATGATGATGGCGTAGGCGATGGATTCCGTCGATGATGATGGAAGTTGTAATGGCTCGTAAAGAGTAAAAATAATTGCTTCAAGCTCAAACAGAAGCAGTAGCCACCAGCGGCTCTTAGGATGGTTATAATAACTCCATTTTTGTTTACCACCACACAACCACCACGTTGGCCACCTCTGGCTAATTAGATGGGTTTATGTTCTAGCTACGGAACTTGGAGCACTGGGAACTTTCTTGGCCCCTCCTGCAACAAGTGGAAAGGGGGAGAAGGATGTCTGGGTAAAGAGGTGCTTTTATGGAGGAATTTGTCCGGTCATTGGCAATCAATCGACTGTGTAATTGAGAAGATCGTAACGAAAACTTTTTGCCAAGTTATGGGTGTCATGTTTCACGGAAGAGCACCTTTGCACGTGAATTTAATATGAGAAATTTATTAATATTTTTGTTTTCTGAATTTTATTTCATAACTCAAGATGCTACTACGAAAAATAAAATTTACAATTTTTTTGCCTTTGACAGCTGAGCAGTTCTCTGAGATTTCGAAACTTTTGGTGTATGAAAGTTCAAAAATCTGTTTCTTTTGAAGGAATTTTTTGATATTTGGTGTCTTCGGCAAAGTTGTAGGTATGGATAAGGACCACACTGAAAAAAATGATACAAGGTGAAAAATTTTTTGGTGATTTTTTATTTAACTTTTTGGCACTAAAACTTGATTTGCAAAAAACACTATTTATTTATTTTTTACTTTTTTGATATGTTTTAGGGGACATCAAATGCCAACTTTTCAGAAATTTCCAGGTTGTGCAAAAAATCTTTGACCGAGTTATGAATTTTTTAAACCAATACTATTTTTTTTTCCAAAAAATCGAAATATTGGTCGCAAAAAATGTTCAACTTCATTTTTCGATGTAAAATCAAATTTGCAATCAAAAAATACTTAAGTGAAATTTTGAAAAAGGGTATCGTTTTCAAGTCATAGCCATTTTTATGTAACTTTTTTGAAAATAGTCGCAGTTTTTCGTTTTTTTAAACTAGTGCACTGCCCATGACCGCATAAATGTCCCATATGCATTTTCATCAATTTTGAGTTATTGATGCAGTTTGGTTCAAAATCGTGTGCTCTTTCTGAAGAGCCTATAACATCCAGTACTTTGTTCTAAAAATCAGAAGGAAATCCAGTTTTTTCGTGAAAACTTAACACGTAGTCTTAAGTGAGGGACAAACTACAAATGCGTTTTTCTAAGCTTGTTGTTTTTGCATATGGTACATTTATGCGAACATGGGCAGTGCACATGTTTGCCTTCTTTTGAAAAAAATGTTTTTGAAAAGCTAAGAAAATTCTCTATATTTAGCTTTTCTGAACTTTGTTTATACGACCCTTAGTTGCTGAGATATTTCCATACATGTGTTTAAAAACAGGAAAATTGATGTTTTCTAAGTCTCACCCAAACAACCCACCATTTTCTAACGTCGATATCTCAGCAACTAATGGTCTGATTTACAATGTTAAAAAATGAAACATTCGTGAAATTTTCCGATATATTCGAAAAAATATATTTTTAAACCAAGACTAACATTTTTAAAGGGCGTAATATTGAATTTTTGGCCCTTTCGTTCTCTCATAAGAGAGAAGAAAAACATCTCTTGTTTGCTATCACAGAGTTGTCATTTACATTTGTGCAACTTACTTTGATAAATTAAAAAAAAATCTGGCAGGTTGAACAACAGAAAAAAACTGCACTTTTTGCAGTGCACAGGAGTTGCAGAACAAGTTGTGGAAACGAGGTATGTATAGAAAGCTGCCAAAACTGTGTTAATTTCTTTGATCAAGGAGAGAACCTTCGCTAAGTTTTAGCCTAATACAAGAATTGGTTTTTGGAGAGAATTGCTCTCGATGATGTTTTTTTTTTTAAATATTTTTGGTTGTAGAAGGCAGGATAAAATGTTGTTGTCTTCGACAAAGTTGCTAGGATTGGCAAGCCTAACAACTTTCAAGAACAGCAACAAAAATCACGAAAATATTCCTGAAAAGTTTGATTTTTAAAAATTCTCTGATCGTGAACCACCTCAATTTCCAACCAAACCAAAAGTTGCTCCATTCCATTTGCAACAATTCTTATGAAGACAACAAGGCTCCAGAACTGCATAATTTTTCGGAAAATCTATTTTCCATTTAATTTTACCTTCAGGACCACTGTGCAATGGCTTGGACTACGCTGAGGTTTTGAGGTTGTGTACCTCAAATTTTTAGAAGATTAAATGATTGAACCACGATTTAAAATTAGAAATGTTAAAAAAATGGAAGAATGTTCAGAGTGATTTTTTTTTTATTGAATTTTTGGACAATTTACTGAAAGTCTTTTGATCTAACAGTTGCCAAATTATGACATAGAAAAAAAAAGTTTTTTTTTGAATTCGTTGAAAATGGGGCGTTGCGAATAATAAATGGAAGATCTTATTTATTGTCCCGCTCGTGTGGATCAATCGGACCGCGCACTCACAATCCAGAGGTCGACTGTTCGAATCCCGCGGCGGGCGCTCTAAAATTCTTTGTGTAAATATGGGTATTCGGCGCCGTCGCTCCGTGCCATACTTTCATACACTTAGGAGCCCAGGGCGGCGAAGTCCTTGTAGTTAAAAGGAAGACACTAGTGGTTGGTACTAGCAATGGTGGCCGACAGCTATAAAGTCAACTTCGTTCGTTTTTTCTTATTTATTGATACCACGTTATATTTCTGGCAACTATCGATAGTTGAACGTTTCCTTCGAGATTAGTCCAAATTAGTTAAGGTCGAGTTCAAAAGAGTACTCAGTTGCAATGAAATGTCCCAAACTCAAGAAACAGGCAACTTTTCTTTTCAAGCATCCTTATGATAACATTTCCTTCAAAAACAATTCCATGAAATTTATAAAAGATTAGAGAGCCTCTCTATAGCATATCATTATTCTTCAGTCCAAAAAAAGCTCATCACATCAAATCTGGCTACAACTTTTACCATCAAACAGAATCCCCAAAATGTGACAACTATCAATAATGCATGAGCAGCTTTGGTACGCTTGAATTTCCATAATTTGGATGGCTTTACTTGCAGGGGATTTTTGCGATGACTAACTTTTGGCAGGCTGTCTAATTAATTGTCTGACGAGTTTGCCACTGCTAGTGGCGCCACTCAACCGCCTACAGTGAAATTATGATGCCAACTATCATTTGGAACCCCGTCAATGTAACTCAAATTGTACATATGTAGCAGTGTCTATCTATCGGGATATAACTTTCAGTCGCCAAAATTTTGGAGTGGTGGTGGTGAAATCTGAAATGATTTGGCAGCTTTCAACAGCACTGTGAAAAAAAATCATTTTGTGGTTGCTTGCATCGTGAATGAAGTGGATCAAGTATTTTTTACTGTTTTATTTTTCTCAATCAGAAGACTAAGTTTGATGGTGAATACAGCGCCAACCACAGCATTACAACTCACCATGAGGCCTTGATTAATTGCAATATTTGTGCCCCACATTTCATGTTTTATGAGTGATATCCCCTGGGAACGCTTATCGTTACATAGTGTATTAAGTGAAGCGAGGAGAGACTGAAGACGAGCTGTTTATCATAGGAATTAGCCTTGACATTTGGTTGGTTGGAATTAAATTTAAGGTGGTGACTTCCATCATTGCCATGCTTTTTCGATTCGAAAATTGAAATCCTGACTTTATTGAGCAAAAATCCTTTTACAAGTTGATCGTTGAGGAATTTTCATAATTCTCTGATATTTGAAATGAAAAAGCCATTCTTGCAGGTACCGGCTAATAAATTTTTTTGCTGATAAAAGACTCATTTGCAAAAAATACATCACTTAGTACTACTCAATTCGGTAACATTCTCTTCCCAATTTAGACATAATTTACAGGCTGAAAACTTTCGCGAATCAAGTGTCACGTCACTAATTTGTTTTTAATTGCTTTGTTTTTCTACACCAGCCAAAACGGTTCCGGGAACATTTAGCGGAACGTAAGTTTCCCTCCTATCCCCTGTGTCTTGTCACTGTTTATTTCAATGGCGGTGGGTTGTCACAGGGGAAAAAAAAGAAAAGCAAAAGCCCGTAATTCCTCTGGTTATGAAAATTGTGTTTGCCAAAAAAAATTCTGGGAAACCGTTGTGGAGGCATTTATTCTTCCCATCGGTGGTCATGGTGAGACCACCGCGGAAAAGTACCATTAAATCAATCTCTTAGAGTAGCCCGGGGCAAGTGTGCGCACCTAATAAACATTGTGCTGGTTTCTACTGAAAATGAACGATTTATCATTCGACCTTGTTATCAAAAGGAAGCTTTATCAATTGCCTTCAAAACTATTACAAGACCTTTAAAAAATATGTTGTGCGAGATCTGTAAAAATCCGAATGCGCACTCTTGCCCCTGCCTTGCCAAAATTGTTTTTCACATATTTATATTGAAACACACTTTCTAAAGGCAATGCAATCTTTTGTTTTTGAAAATATACTGATTAAGTCGGTTAAACTATTGATTTAAGCTTACTTTAGTTTGTATGGGAATTCTGTGCACACTCGTGATACGTAGTACAATTTTACTTTCGAAACACACTTGTGACACGTGCTTTTCAGATTGTTGTTAACATAATTATAACTGGTGTAACCAAATTTGTTGAAACTTTGAGTGTTTGTTTAGCGATAGTATACGAACCGATTGCTTCAAAAAGTTTGGCTCTATCATTCATAGTTTTGAAAATATTTATCATCAAACTTTAAAAATCGATTTTCTCGAATAGTACCAAATGGTCGTTATCACAGGATAGCACACAACAGACGAATTTTTAATGAACTATTCCACCTATTTCAATGTTGGGGATTGTTTTTCAGTCAAATACAACAAATTGCACGATACATCAAAAAGAAACTATTAGAAGGGTATTTGTGACAAGTAGTTTCGATAATTTCAATTTCAATTCATAAAAACAGTCATATTTAAGGTTATTTGTTAAAAACTTTGATGTTTTTAGCATGGATGTTATATTTTTCATCGTTTTAACATATTTTTGTACAATTACAATTTAGAGAAACAATTCAGTGAATATTCTTACACGATTTTACTAGTAATAACCTCAGTTATCAAGCTGCATACCAGGTTTTTTTTATTTGGTTAATCTTAGGTATTGTAAATCTTGTATTTTAAACATGAAATTTGCTAACAAAATAGTGAAAAAACGATTTTTGCCCTCAAAAATAACACGCTGTAGTATTTTTCAAATTTCTTTTTCACGGGCAATTAGCATACCCATAGACACATTCACAAGCCAAATATTGGAAATTTTCATTGCAATTAAAGCCAGAAAAGGCTAGTGCACACTCTTGCCCCGGTTTACTCTACGTGGAAAAATGCAGTCGTGTTTCAAAGCCAAGGATAAATGAAAAACATTGTTTTCTAGAGGGAAATCAAACGTAAAGAAAAAACAAGAAAAATAAAAGTTCATTGAATTGCGTTTGGTTGATTTACTGATAAAATTTGATTTAGTTTGACGTCAATGTCATGTCAGATAAAAAGTAAATCCTCGAATGGTAGAGTGTCGTTCTAAAAAGTGTTGATTTGAAATAAGAAAACAACACTTCTGGATAAAAATCCGATTTTAGGTTTTAATTGGCATTTCTACAGTTTCAATTTGCTACCCCTGTCACATGCAATATAATCTAACTCATTCTATGAATACCATTTCCATTTAAATTAGAAAACTCAGCTGACTTGTTTACGACAACTTTGAGGGCATTTAATTGCTTGCCCCATAAAGTATTCACTGCTAAAGCTGTGTTTTATGACTTGATTAATAATGCATGCAATTGGTTTAAATGGAATTCTGCCCATCCGAAGGGCAAAACTTCAACCTGATGTTGTGTAGGGGATGGTTTACAGTAGATTATTGCGAATTATAAGCGATTTGCAATTAAAATATTATTCTAAGCTTGAGGCGAGAGCATAAATCTAGCAGTCTGTAAAACACCTTCATGTTGAAATAACTTTGGTAATTTCAAGCTTCTAGACCCGGCCCAAAGTTAAACTAATCCTGACATAATTGGTCCGTGACCTTTCAAAATGTTGATGCAACGTGGCCTCCAGCGCGAGTCCTCAGTTTAAAAGTTTCCCTCTGCAAACAACACCAGACGGTGTTATTTTTAGCAATTTGCATGTTAACCATACCTCGCCTAATTGTAATGCTTTCAGGTATCTTGCGCCGACATTACCATCGTATTAACATGTCCCTCACTATTGGTAGAAATTACTTTGGACATTTTCAACATTTTTAACTCTGCTAACTCGCTTAGTTATGCAAGCATCTTATTATTATCTTATTTTTTGGATAATTAATAATTAAGGTTTTAGCGCAATGATTTTATAAAATGATTGGAAAATAAATGGTTTTGTCAGTTTTCATCAGACTAAAGTTTTTTTCACAACAAAAACTTGAAAAAGCTACAGGTAATTTATTACCATGAATTTTAGGAGCCTAGTTTTACATCAATTGTTGTCAACTGTTGGGGGTTTCGATGAATACACATAATGCAACATCAATTCCAGTTATGATGATTTAATAGAACTCTTTTTGAACGATTAGCTAATTTTTGATAAAAATATGTAGAAAATTTTGAGCTATGAAAAGTGATTTTCTGATGAAAAATAGATGTAGGAGAGCAATTCTCTAGAATTTCTGATCGATTTGGTGTCTTGGGCAAAATTGTAGGTTATGGTTAGAACTATTCTTTAACAAATACTTAAATCTGAAAAAGTACCCGTTTTTTAACAACTTTTTTTCACAAAAACTCGATTTGGACAAACTTTATCCCCTAGTCTTTTTTTTCATTTTTGATAAATTGTAGTAGACAAAAGTGCGAAATAATATGATTTAATCTTTTTTGAAATGTTAGTCAAGATTTAAAAGTCAGATTTACATTGTCCATAAAAGCAAATCAGATTAAGATTTTTTTCAGCACTTTGAATATATTTTTTTTTTAAAGATGGACAAGGATTGAACCAAGAAATTAGAAAAAACGAATAATTTAACCTAAAAATGGTCCTAAACCGAAAACGGTGAACTTTATCAATTTTTTTCATAGAATTATTTTTTGATTGAGAATTAAATTTTACACCTAAAAATGATTGATGGATTCTTTTATGTAAGCATCTTCGATACTAAAACACTATATTTATCAAAAAATCATAACTTGGCCAAAGACAAAACGTTCGTCATACCATAAAGCTCAAAGTTGGCACTGTTTTTCTACTTAACCCTATGAAAAAAAAAAAAAAAAACAAATGGAGTAAAGGTTGTCTAAATCGAGTTTTTGTGAAAAAAGTTATTTAGAAAATGGGTAGTTTTTTTGAGGGTTCAATTATTATTTTTTCTGAATCCAAATCGATCCGAAAATCTTTTTTCGAGTTACAGATTTTCGAATGCTTTCTTAGCACAGTGTTTTTTTTCAATTGAAAATAGTGAATTATTGGAGCTTATCAAAAAGTAACTTCCTCAGGGATCATAAGAAACTACATATTTTTGTCATCATCCATATTATTTATGAAGTGAGTATCAGGAAATATCCTTAAATAAAAGTTTCAAAGACTTTGATTATAGAAAAATAAATTTAAATTTAAAAAAATAACAGACAAATTGAGTTTGGGCACCAGAAAAATAAAATATGGGTCATTTCGCCTCAACTGTACACAAAAATGTACAAATTCGAAATCGACTTTTTCTGATCAAGCTCAAAATTGGTGGAGCTATTGATACTATCAAAACATGTAAGAATCCCGATTTTGAACCAAATTGGACCACCCGTTCTTTTTTGGCACCGCCGCAAAGTTTTGCGATTTTCGTCATTTTTTCAAAAAACCTCATTTTTCAAATGGCCATATCGCGGAAACAAAAAATTGTAGTGCAAAACTCGACAGCTATTTTTAAAGGAAATTGGACGCTGAATCGAATGGTGTCATCAGATTTTCGATTGAAGAAATCAAACTTTGATGCATTTTGCGCAATTGAAAACTTTACACGCAATTTTCTCAATATGCATGCTCACACAGCAGTTGCCCCGACCCCTCTTCGATTTGCGTGAAACTTTGTCCTAAGGGGTAACTTTTGTCCCTGATCACGAATCTGAGGTCCGTTTTTTGATATCTCATGACGGAGGGGCGGTACGACCCCTTCCATTTTTGAACATGCGAAAAAAGAAGTGTTTTTCAATAATTTGCAGCCTGATGAGTGAGGTGATGAGATAGAAATTTGATGTCAAAGGGACTTTTAGGTAAAATTAGACGCCCGATTTGATGGCTTACTCAGAATTCCTAAAAAACGTATTTTCCATAGAACAAAAACACTAAAAAAGTTTTAAGAACGCTGCCATTTTCCGTTACCCAACTGTAAATTTTTTTGAATTATGTCATTTTATGGGAAATTTAATGTACTTTTCGAATCTACATTGACCCAGAAGGGTCATTTTTTCATTTAGAACAAAATTTTTCATTTTAAAATTTCGTGTTTTTTTCTAACTTTGCAGGGTTATTTTTTAGAGTGTAACAATGTTCTACAAATTTGTAGAGCAGACAATTACAAAAATTTTGATTTATAAACATAAGGGGTTTGCTCATAACCATCACGAGTTATTGCGATTCTACGAAAAAAAGTTTTGAAAAAGTTACATTTTGCGTTTCACTTTGTTTCGTCGTCCGTGTCTGTCGCGGGTGACGATGAACGGCCCTGATCGACGACGACCAACTTTTTCAAAACTTCTGGGTTAATGTAGATTCGAAATGCACATTAAATTTCCCATAAAATGACATGTTCCAAAAAAAATTACAGTTGAGTAACGGAAAATGGCAGAGCATTTAATTTTTTTTTCTATGAAAACTACGTTTTTTCAGAATTCTGAGAACGCCATCAAATCGGGCGTCTAATTTTACATAAAGAGAGTTGGTAGAGAATTACCCACTTGCGCTTAAATTTTGAATTAAACTTCACCATCGTGTTCCCCAGACGATTTTACATAAGAATCAATTTTTTGAATGTTGGGCAAATTGAAATCTCTTCAGATAACGATTTTTTAAGCTTGCAGATCCAGAATTTGCCAGTTGGCGCGAAATGACCCATATGATTTTGAAATCTGCCATACATTTGCATATATGTGTTTAATTCAGTCAAACTTTTGTGAAATTATCTAATCCCATAAATAAAGATTTTTAACATTTTTCATTTTATAACAGGACTATGAACGGACTTAATTTAAAAAAAAGACCGAAAGGACTCATGGTTAGCAAATTGAAAAACACACAATAACTTCAGCAAATATAAACAGAATAAAGTTAATGCTCATTCTCAACTTATCACAATGAGAAAATCACTCGGAGACTTCAAAGTTCACGTGATTCTTTTATATGCCATACCAAAAATTGAGAATGAGCAAAATATAACGGTTGAACAACTTTTATTGATCAGTTTTTTGAAAGCTAAAATACAATCCTAGAAAATTATCGGCCAAGCTCTCATAAAGCACTTCTAACCTTCTCAAATATTAGAGTGCCTAGAAGCATTAAATCGCCACCCAAATTTTCACCAGTATTTTCCGCCTAAGCTTTCCCAGCACTGTTTTGCAAACATCCGGCACGTGGCGTTGCATACGTAATACCAAAAGGGTTATCCATTCATTACGAGCTCAAATTAAAAAAGAAGGAATATGAAATCTAGCGAAAAAGCTTGAAATTTGTGTTGATTTTGATAGAAGATGACTGGCCCACTAGCAGAATAACATGAAACATAAAATTACGTGGTTTTATACTAACCCCTGAGACATTCAAACCGGCACATGGCTCAAAACCAAAAGCTTCTTGGCTGTTGTGAAAAGGTGCGGTAATTATTCGGAAGCAAGCAAACTCGAGAAGAGACACCTTCTCGTCTAGCATCACACCGCCCGCCGAACATCAGGTAGCTCCGTTAATAGCTGAAAGTGACGAAGTTTGCGTGTTGACAGAGTAGGAGGTTTGTTTACACTTTTGTATGCGCATGATGTGGAGGTGTGCCACACTGCCAACGCCAGCCCGGGTAGACAGTGTGTTTGCCCACCGTTTAGTTACTCAATTTGCAAAACGTGCCAGGGCAAAGTTGAAATGATACAAAATATTGGCGTGAAAACGAGCTCCTCGATAACAGCCCATGATTGAATTACCTGCATTTATCATGTCTAGGTAAACATGCCTGGAATGTTGCACACATTTGTGTTGCCATAAATTGGAGCAAGATATATGACTTCATTAACGACCTTTTGATGGCCAGGTGACGCGCGCTGGGTTTGATTGATTACTGTCCGAAAATATGCAATATTATTCCACAATTTTACAGAACGTTTTCTAGTTTCTCTGAATTGAATTTCACAATTAACATCTTTACTTCCAAGTAAGTTTTGGAAATTTGTATGAAGATTTGTTCTAGGTATTCAAATTCTTGAAAAATGTGTTTTTTGCAGTTTAAATATATATTCATAAAGAAACGAACAAATGAAGAATACATTTTTTAAAACCTGTGTACATTTCTTACAACTTTCTTTTTTAAACTTAGGTTATTGAGCTGCTGTCAAAAACTCATATTTCTTTAAATTTAAACAAGGCTGTGTCTCAGCAACCAATAATCTGATCAACAATGTTTTAAGAAGAAACTAGTAGGAAATAATTAGAATTTGAAATTTTGACCATCTATATGAAAGGCACTGTTTTTTTTAAATCACTCAGCAATCGTCATTTTTATGATTGTTTTTTGATCTATATTTTTTTAACAAGGAAATTGGAATCCCTTTCAAAATGAATTCTTAAATCGTAGGAATTTATACAGAATTGCCATCATAACCTCTAAAACCAATGCATTGAAACCCTAAAGTGCACATTTTTTTAACCAATCACCTTCTGAAAAAAACATCTTTCAACATAAAAACTTCTCCACGTCGAGCAACAACAGATGATAAAAGCGCAACCTGTCTTCCCGTGGGCGAGGTGATTATTTTTCAATTTTTATGTAAATTCCTATCCATCCACATCGTGCTCGCTCAATATTCTGGGTGGAGGTCCATCGAGAGCAAAAAAAAAGGTATTGAGGAAGGATATGACACAGCTGAGCTGCAAAATGGCCATCATCAATATCAGCCTTTCAGATAGCCGTCCACTTCAAGTTGGTTCAAAAGAGTAGATTGATGTTTCTCTAAATGGGTAAATTTCAAACAATTACTCAAATTGGAGGTTTCATTTTGCAACGATTTTAGTAAATATCTTTAAGAAGAATTTAAAACCACTGTGTTTCTGAGAGCAACATCAAGTCGGTCGGCATTACTGGACATAATCAGCTCATAAAACCAATCATCCAAGGTTCACACACAAAATTTATGCATTTTTTTCTCTTCACCATGCCTGGTCATACTCGACATCTCCAATGGGGTGCGACTAAGGACCCGTCAGGACTAGACCACCACCAACTGAACCAACACTGATCACTCTTTGATGGAGAGCGAAATAATCATCATAAAAATAAAATTTGATTTAGTACCTTCGGCAAGGCGCTTTCCGGCGACCTCCGGGCTCGGTGCTGTATGTAAACACTTTACGATCCAATCTGAGTAAACCCACAATAATCGGATTTTTATTATGAAGGCTTGAACGCTTGAACTTCTTTAGCTAAGATGCTCTGTTTGCGAAATACTCTCAAGTTAATCAGTGTTCAAATCATGTGAATCACGTGAGTTGAAAAGATTATTGAAAAGATTTAAAATTCATTCAAATAACAAGGTGAAATAGAACTGGTCCTCAGGTGTGATCGGCACTTTATGAAATGGCCCGTGACCCCCATGACAAACAACGTGTTCAGGGCAGACATGGTTCAGACAATACTCAAACATACAAGCTGGGTGACGACTCAGTGGACCGATGCCGGAAAGGGACTGAAAAGTTAAAAATTGTGACCGTGCTCTGAGCGATGCCGGAAAGGGACTGAAAAGTTAAAAATTGTGACCGTGCTCATGTTGAGTGGACGTGTTTAAAAAAAACCAAGAATTGTATGTGAATATTTTGACCTTGATTATGACAAATAGCACGATTTTTATTTCTGGAAATTCAGCATAAAATTTCAAATGAATCATTCATCAATAAACATACCAAAAAATCGTTCGATAGCTGCGGATATTATCACTTCTTGCTGTGCGTACACTAGAGTAACAGCAAGAATTAAACGTAAACAACGTAAACCCCGGAACATCTTACTTAATTTCTGTGGGATGGGTGTGTTTCTTGCTCATCGCCGTATAGTCGTACTGTTTATGTGATCAAATTTCTCGAATCATACTCCCATGGGCGGTGGTCGCCTCAACCAACCGAAAAAAACAGTACAAAACAATACATTCGGGAGAAATGTGTAACTTCCGAGTTAAACCTAATTTTAAACCGTTATTGCTGCAAATGACCTACTTGCACTTTTCTCACCCGGAACGGAACCAGATGCACCTGTTTTGTTTCTGAGTTGGTCTCTGGAATTTTGCAAATTTGGCCTTTCATTGTTTTTGCCTTCCTCACCTTACTGAGAAAAGGCTGTAAAATCACTTGAAAAACGAAATTCTTAATTTGACTTCCTAGACCCACCTTCATGTATACTTATTAGGGTGCCCAGAATATGGGACTTATTTTCAAAACCTCGCTCCATAAACTGAATATTGTTCCTTGAGCTATTTTAGGACTCTGGGCCAAATATGAGCAAAATTGGTCAACATTTACCCATTGATACTCGAAGGTGAAGTTTGTATGGGAAAAATCGAAAAAATGTTTGAAAAACCCAATTTTCTCACGTTTTGGTCTGCAAGGCGCGCTACTTCCATCCAAATATTCTCAAAAGTGAGATTCTTCTTGGAGATTTAATGCTCTACAACTTTGTAGAACATGCCAAAGATGTGAAACTCGATCCTGAAAAGTTATAAGCGATTTAAAAAAGTCATTTTTGTATGAAAAACATTTTTTCGGCAACTTTAGGCTCGAGTATCAATGGGTCTTAACCAAATTCGCTCAAAATTTACACAGATGCTTAAAATAACCCAAAAAACTGTTTTCGGCGTGTGGAGCAGGGGGTCATTTTTTCTGGGCACCCTAATACATCGTCAGCTGTGTGCTATCTTGTGACATAGACCATTTTGATCGAAAATGAGTAATGATGACGTTTTGCTATACTTAACAAGCACTACAAGATGCTTTAACCCGATTTTGGAAACTCGCTTCCGTTTCCCGGATATCACAATACACACCAATTTATCATCAAAATGATCGTGCACACTTGTGACACGTCATACATGTTGTTGTAAAATGTGGAAAAATTCGGAAACGTGCTTTTCAGATTTTTGATTACATAATTTACTGTATCTTTTAACTGGTGTAACCAAATCAGTTGAAACTTGGAGCGTTTGTTAAGCGATAGTATACGAACCGATTGCTTCAAAAGGTTCGGCTCTACCATTCATAGTTTTGAAAATATTTATCATCAAACTTTAAAAATCGATTTTCTCGAATAGTACTAAATGGTCGTTGTCACAAGATAGCACACAGCTGACGACATATCGACTCAGAGAAATTCTGAGCAAATGTCTGTGTGTGTGGTGGGATGTTGATCAACAAAATTTGCACTGGATTATCTCGGCACTGGCTGAACCGTTTTGGCCTCATTCGATCCGTCTCTGGATCCAATAAGTCGCTATTGAAAATTATAAAGTTTAGTTAAGTACTTAAAAAGTTATGCTAAAAAAACGATTTTAACAAAAGTCCGGAAGATTGTAAAAAGGGTGGTTTTAGTAAGAAAATCCGTCATGCTATGCATTTTTAGAAAGGCATTTAACAGTCCTTTCCAATGAGCCTAAAACATCGAAGAAATGACAACCCTATAAAAAATATGAGCACTTAAGTGTTATTTATACACTTTTTGGAGTCCGGATCTCATATATATCGATGAAAACGTTGTCCGGATCTATCATGCGACCTGTCGTTGGATAGGTAATCAAAACCTTTGCAACCTTTGCAACAAGTTCAACAGATTGCAGATCTGACAACCCTATCAAAAGTCATACGCACTTAAGTGTTATTTATGCACTTTTTGGAGGCTGGATCTCAGATATTGACAAAAACTTTGTCGGGATCTATCGCAACCTGTCGTCGGATAGGTAATTACAACACCTTTTCAACGAGTTCAAAAGATTGAAGATCTGGTAACCCTATCAAATGTTATAAGCACATAAGTGCCCTGAATTATGAAGATCTGATTACCCAATCTGATGGTATGAATAATGAATCAAGTTGATATAACACTGAAAGGTCCACCCTATTGTATCTATTTTGGATAGCATTACCCTCTAAATGTGAGGAAGGCACCAACCACCTAAGGGTGAATTCAGTAAGTTTTTTTTTTAAATTGTTGTTAAAATATCGTCCAACACTTTTGTTCAGTGAGAGAGCCATCTTTTAGTAATTTCTCCTTATTACTTTTATTGAAAATAATAAATACTTAAAAAAATCATGACAGGCACCAGGCATCTTCATTAAGTTTATTAATTATTACAATAGTTTGACCCTTGAAAAATATCGCTTTTTGAAATAGAGTATGGGGAAAGTGGGGCAAGTGTAACAAGCTAAGGAAATGCTCGTTGTAACTCATTAAAAAAGTTAAAAAATCTATCGGATTTTATTATAATCATCTTATTCCAGGTCTTGACTAAGTCTTTGATAGAACAAGTTTTTTTAAATCCTGTTTTTAATGTAAAAAATTGATTTTTTTTTGATTTTCTGTACGTTCTACTCAACTAGTGGGGCAAGACGAACAACCCGTTGGGGCAAGAGGAATAATACATGAAAAACATGTTAATTTGCTAACAATTAAACTGTTATCACTTAAATACATCAGATTACAATGTTTTGGAACGTTTCTTTCATTTATAAATTAAATAATAATATTTTACTAAAAATTTGATCGTTTTCACGAAAAAAATTTATTACCTAGATGATAAATAGTAAATTTTCGCAATATAACTATATTTTGTATGGACAATATTTTTGTATAACAGGTGCAAGTCATTGGCAGCGCAAAGTAACCGCCGACAATACAAGTCGCATTCTCAACACCAGTCCGCAGTTTGTGTGCGCGTCGCCGCTTTTTCAAAATGTGCACCGTAGACAAAAACAGTGTGGTTCTGGATTTTTGTCAACTCCAAAACCAACCAAGCCCAAAGCTTGTAAAAAAACTTCTCGCAGACCTTCAAATAAACCAAGAAAACTTGCGAGCATTGCAATTATGCAATAGAAGAAGAATAGCCGTGCTGCAGTTTGCCGACTCAGCAATGGCCTCGTCCATCATCGACAAACCTCTGGTATATCAGGGTTGCAAAATCCCGATTTACCTGGACAACAACGCTACGGAAGTTCGTGTGCTTGACCTACCTCTAGGCATAAGCAATGATGACGTAGTCAAAGTGATGAGTAAATACGGCGAAATTTTGACCATCACCAACGACCGCTGGATTAACTTCTTCCCAGGGATCCCAAATGGAGTTCGGACCCTGCGGATGTTGCTGAAACAGCCAACGCCGAAATCAATCACTGTAAACAATGCTGCTGCAGCAGTGACGATTATAGGCAAAAAATCGCTTTGCAAACTCAAAGCAAAGAACAAAAAATGTGGGGATTCGAGTAAAAAGGTGAACCAAAAAAGCAGTACACCACCGACTGAACCTGAGCCAAGCAGCAGCAGCAGCAGAAAAAGCAACAACAGTAAACCAGACCAAAATGCAATGGAAACAAGTGAAATTGCCGAAGAATCTAACGATGGATTCGAGACCGTGCTTTCTAAGCACACTCGCAAATCCCGGAAGCGCTTACAAGCATATTTGGACGCGGATTACGACTTAAGAACAAAACGAAGAGAGATGGCTGAAGAAGAAACAACAGATGAAGAAGATGAATATGCCATACAAGCAAAATATTATTTAAATAAGTGTTATGAGTTAACGGTTAAATCCTCGAAGGAAGAGGACGAAGAAAAAAGTGAAGAACTTGATAATTTAAGATCCAAATTTGCCCGTAAATATTTGAAACTAAGACAGAAATCGTTAGAAAAAAGGCATGGTATCAATTATTGAAATATAGCCAGACAAGTGATCAAAAACTTTGTAAACTTTCCTCTTCTACTATCCACCTTGAAGAGACGAATGCACAATGGTGTAAAATCTCTATAATAAATCAAAAAAAAAAAGTCATTGGTAGGGACACTACTGATCTAGGAAAAATAGCATTTTGATAAAATGTTCCTTAAAACGAACCCTAAGCCTTATTTTGTACTTTCCAAAAATTATAAGAAAACTAAGGTATTGACAAAAACTTCATTCAATCTTATGCCCCGTGGCGTTTACGTCGTTTTGGCGGTTATGTGGTAGTAGAATCAGCTAATTGCATTGCTAGCAACAATTCCTCATACTGGAAATAATCAAAATTGTAAAAATTACGGCCGTACGAGCGATTGTTCCTCTTGCCCCATATGGTTGTCTTGCCCCACCTTCCCCTATTCCTTTTAAAAATTATAACTTTTTGCAATATTTTCAATATTTTTTGTATTTTTGTATTTTTGTATTTCCATTTCCTGTAGACCTTACCTCTCGTAAAACGAGGAGTAACATTCACAAATGGTTGTTTGTTGTTTTCGCAGCTAATCCTAACGATTCCCTCGATGGTTGCAGCTTGCAAGTTTGTCTGCAGTTCAGCTGCTTAAGCAGAATTGCAATGTTTCCTTGTTGGCTTCCAGAACCGCACACCACTCCACACACGTTTCCAACGGGATTCGAACCTTCATATTTGCTCGTTATTTCAGCTCTCTCGAGATATGATAATATTTACAATCACAAACCAAGCAAGCAACGTGCTAGAAGGTGGTGCTGATGCTGCCCTGCGGGAAATGACCCTCCCATGTTTTGGCAACTGTTGCATTTTCCATCGAGAGGCGGCCAACCTCCACTTCCACACAAAGTTTGCGGGTCCAGGTGGCCATTGGCCAGGGTACAAAGCCCTCGTAGGTTAATATGTGTGGGGTAATAAATAATAAAAAATATCCAGCCAGACGACGACCTCGGACGCCCCCTGCGTGGTTCGGGAATTTGTTTATAGGGCAATTCACGCGAATAAGTACCAACTGACTCATATCGGCTCCCTAAATTATCTCCAATTCCAGAATAGAAACGCCATTTCGTTGATTTAATGGCTTTATCCAAAACCACAAAACCCTCCACTAACCGCCATGTATAGATTGGCTTAGGGAGTATCACATAAAGCTGAGCTAGGAATGATAAATGCTCGGTATTATCAAGTGCTCGGAAAATTTTGCGATACCGTTCAAGGGGGAAATTTTGAAGAAACTCTTCGATATGAACTACTAACAGTCATGCGAACCATTGTTTGAACATAAATTTCCTCCATTGTACGGTAAATGGGACAAATCAACTGGTATTTGACAATGCTGCTCATAAAATCCTTATCAACAGTGACATAATCTATTGGATTGATTAATTCGTTGGTAAATATTGGCGGATAACAAATGTGCAACGACATTACGTGCTGCGGTTATCCAGCTGATTAACATTGGGACAAAAAAGTTAGTTAAATGCAATTTAAATCAAAAGTTAATTGTACATTTAGATGATGGCATAAATTTTGTTTAAAAATGTGAATGGTACATTGATGTTGTGCCTCATTATGAATGAGACACACATAAATTTAGTGATGTAATTTTCAAATGCTTCAGAAGGAACCTTTATATAGATTTTCAAATCTTAATCTGAATTGTGGCCATTTCTGTCAAAATGACGTGCTCGTTTTTTACGTTATTTTGGTTTGATGTCAAATGATATTTTTCAACAAAGGCGAGGAAGGCAAAAACCACCTACAAACCTTACCTTTACATTTTTACACAAGTAAACTGAATGCAAGAATGTTTAGAATCTTTCTAACACCAACGAATAAAAAAAAATTGTTTCTCCGATTAATATGGGATCATTTTATAACTAATTGATTCTGCTGAATGAAATCGAATTCAGATCCCATTTCTGATTTTTATGAGTCTTTTCAATATGATGTTACCTTGAATGTTAAAAACAATGACTAACCTATATTTAAAACTTAAAAAAAAAATGCTAGCAAAAGTAAAACAAAAAGAAAAAAATCGCACAAAATGATTATAATTTTTCAAAACACTGTTTTGGCAGATAGCCATGATTTAAAAATACTGTAGTAAAAAACGATGGGCGTTCTATAATGATAACTTATAATTTTTAATCAATTATAAACAAAAAATGTGTTTTTAATGATCGCATCAATATTTGCTTTAACATACGCAACCCTCAATCATTTAATGTCCCGCTGAAAGCAATCAATCATTAAACATAACATGCAACAGATAATGTTCTGGCTCAGCAAACATCAATTTTTGATTTTTAAATGGTCGTGATGGCCAATTTCAAACTGTAACAATTCATAATTAATCACTGATAAACAACCTCTGACATATTGTTGCCATGTTTAATTTGCAAATGCGTATGAACTGCAAAAGGTGTCAGCAGAGCCATAAAAAATCGATTGTCTTCAATCAATCAATGTCGGCAAAATAAAGGGGGAAATTGTTTTAATGCCTGCGGGCGAATGAAAATATGCCACGATCTGTGTAACAGAAATCGTAAACTTCCTTGGATGGAATCATCGAACCGTTTCAGACGACTTTGAACGTTGTCTCCGTGGCACGGTTATAAAGCCATAAACCGCTGTGATTCATAGGAAAAATCTGGTGGGATTGAGTTCATTGAACAAGCAATTGTGGGTGGACACAATAATGTCATTACGGTTCAATCATTGACCGCTGCTGACCAGAAATCGAGCAATTGTGGCTTCCGACCGTTAGAATTGAAAACTCAATTTATTATTTTGGGAATGTTCAACGAAAGCACAAAAATACATCTGTTTTTGTCGTAGAAACTCGAAATGATGTTTATTGTTTTTTTGTGTTACTTCTGCGGAGTTTGCATGTATTTTTAGAATAAGAATATTTAAAAACACTACAAATTCATTTAAATGATTTAGAAAAATCTACGGTCTACAAAATTTGTTAAACATTCATATTCTATCTTTGACGAACAGTTGTCGTCATATCAATTGGATGCTTCACCGTGGGTGGTTTAGGGAATCCATATTCTGAATGAGTTGCTGCTTCTTTTTTGGCTGGGACTTTCAAGTGCTCAAGTTGCTTGATATTAATATTTGTACATGGTCGATGGGTTCATGTGCGGGGGTTTGTGAGTGGATAAACATCAAGTTACGCGTCTAGGAATCAAGTACGAGTTTGTGAGTAATCATATTAAGTTCCTGGAATTGATTTTAACTTTTGATTTGATTGTAGGAAATTTCGTAGCTTTTGCTGAGAATCTCTTCAAATGTCAAAACCTTTTCCCAACACTTCGTTTCTCTTCTTTTATTATTTTTTGTACTATTGATCCTCATTCCTAACCTGGTCGCAGCACCTAAAAGGAGCACGTTTTCGCATGATGGCTGGCTTGAGCCCCCAATAAAAAACTTTCAAATGGCAGCAGGCGTGTTCGAATGGTTACGCTGTCTGCTTTTACCAAAATCTCTAAACGATTCAATGGATTTTTGGTAATATTTTACAAAGTATGCAATTTGGAATGCTCAAATTTGTATTCCGGTAATACTTTAATGTACAATCAGTTGTACAATGAAAAGTTTTTTTTTGTCATTTTGTTTAGAAAATCATTTACTTTTGAGACCGGCCCGTGGCTTAATGGCTACGGCTCCCGCCTCATAAGCGGTAGATTCAGGGTTCGATTCCCGACCGGTCTCCTTGAAATTTTTCGACTGGTAATTGAACTTTGAATATGAACAAAAAACACATAGAATCAGGTGGGATTCCACCAAGGGATTAATACTCCTTGAGTGAATTAAACCGTAGTGGTGAAATTATGTCTGCCTTTGTGGATCAATCGGATCGCGCACTGGACTCACAATCCAGAGGTCGCCGGTTCGAATCCCGAGGCGGACGCAAAAAATTCTAAGTGTAAATATAGGTATTCGGTGCCCTCTCCCCGTGCCATACCTTCACACTTAGGAGACCCGGGAGGCGGAGTCTTGTCGCAAAAAGAACGATACACGCCTGTGGATCCGTTGACGAAACCGCAAGGTTTAAGAGGGCCACATTATAAGGTGTTACGTCGATTCCGTTCCGGTGAAATTATGTCACAAGGTCATTTACTATATAATACAACAATCCCTTCCCCAACGATTCCCCTACACACCACACACCATTATAATCTATATATAACTCGAACCGGTTGGTACGGTATGTCCCCGGCTTCTTCTTCTTCCCCTGATGGTTCTATGAAATGTGGGATCCGTTCATAGAATCTGTCTCATGCGGTTAATGCAACGCAGTAGGCCGGGCCTCTTTAATGAGTGTAATACACTTCGGGGGTTCTCAAAAGTACTGCAATCATTAATAATGACAAGAAGGAACTTGAGGCGTAATCTAACCATAAGTTCTTCCCGAATGCTTTCTTCGGACTGGCTGCGCTTGTGTTCGATTAGATTAGATTAGATTAGATTTGTTTAGAAAATCATTTACTTTTGGGATTGATTTTTTTGAGATATTTGAATTTGCATTTGGGTAATACTCCGCCAACTCACACAGCAGTTGCCCCAACCCCTCTTCGATTTGCGTGAAACTTTGTCCTTAGGGGTAACTTTTGTTCCTGATCACGAATCCGAGGTCCGTTTTTTGATATCTCGTGACGGAGGGGCGTTACGACCCCTTCCATTTTTGAACATGCGAAAAAGAGGTGTTTTTCAATAATTTGCAGCCTAAAACGGTGATGAGATAGAAATTTGGTGTCAAATAGACTTTAAGGTAAAATTTCACGCCCGATTTGATGGCATACTCAGAATTCCGAAAAAACGTATTTTTCAACGGAAAAAACACAAAAAAAGTTTTAAAAACTCTGCCATTTCCCGTTACTCGACTGTAATTTTTTTTTTGGAACATGTCATTTTAAGGCAAATTTAATGTACTTTTCGAATCTACGTTGACCCAGAAGGGTATTTTTTTCATTTAGAACAAAATTTTCATTTTAAAATTTCGTGTTTTTTCTAACTTTGCAGGGTTATTTTTTAGAGTGTAACAATTATCTACAAAGTTGTAGAGCAGACAATTACAAAAATTTTGATATGTTAACATAAGGGGTTTGCTAACAAACATTACGAGTTATTGCGATTTTACGAAAAAAAGTTTTGAAAAAGTTGGTCGTCGTTGATCATGGCCGTTCATCGTCACTCGCGACAGACACGGACGGCAAAACAAAGAGAAACGCAAAATGTAACTTTTTCAAAACTTTTTTTCGTAAAATCGCGATAACTCGTGATGTTCATAGGCAAACCCCTTATGTTTCTATATCAAAATTTTTGTAATTGTCTGCTCTACAACTTTGTAGAACATTGCTACACTCTAAAAAAATAACCCTGCAATGTTAGAAAAAACACAAAATTTTAAAATGAAAATTTCGTTCTAAATGAAAGTATGACCCTTCTGGGTCGATGTAGATTCGAAAAGTACATTAAATTTTCGTTAAAAAGACCAAAAAATTCCAAAAAATTTCACAGTCGAGTAACGGAAAATGGCAGAGTTTTTAAAACTTTTTTAGTGTTTTTTTCGATGAAAAATACGTTTTTTCGGAATTCTAAGTACGCCATCAAATCGGGCATCTAATTTTACATAAAAGTCCCTTTGACACCAAATTTCTATCTCATCACCGTTTCAGGCTGCAAATTATTGAAAAACACCTCTTTTTTCGCATGTTCAAAAATGGAAGAGGTCGTACCGCCCCTCCGTCACGAGATATCAAAAAACGGACCTCGGATTCGTGATCAGGGATAAAAGATACCCCTTAGGACAAAGTTTCACGCAAATCGAAGAGGGGTTGGGGCAACTTTTCCCGATTTCGTGTGAGTTGGTAGAGAATTACCCATTTTCATTTCTCAAAAATAAATTTAATACCACTTTTTTTTGTAAACTCAATAAATTTTATTTATAACAAAAATCATGCCATCTTGAAGAACCGTTTCAAAAGGCCGGAGTTTAAAAAAGAACCGCGGTTCTTTTTTTGTGAGCCACGGTTCGTTCGCTCTTTTCAGTGAACTCTTTGAGCGGTTCGCTCTTTTTTTGCCCACCTCTAGTTCGAACCCTGGGGTGGAAGGTTCCTTGGAGTAGAAAGAGATTTGGGTGCTCTCCCCATTCAAGCCTTTGGACTCCAAGGTTTGAGAAGAAATTTACAATTAAGACCACTAAAACCCTGGGGGTCGTTTAAGTGGAAGGTTAAATTTTTTTGAAGCCTGGGTTTGATTTTCTTGTTTCGTCTTGTAATTATACTTTGTTTGTGTTTTTTTTCAAACACATTGAAAAGAAACTTTTTACAAATTTATAGGCCTATTCAATAAACCACAAACTAAGCTGTGTAACTAGCTTTAATTGACCTTTTTTCATTGATGATTCCTCTATAATTATAATTGAAAACCATTGTTTGTGTAGCAACGATATACAATTACCTACATGTTTGTGACAGTATGAAGGTAATAATTTATAACTCACCTACAGCTCTACTGATTCAACGAGCATAAACTACGCTATGAGACCATCAATTAACACTGCGGTGAATTTCACTGATAGAGCAAACACAAAAAAATGTGCACACGTGCCACACGAAACCGTATTTGCCTATCGAAACTACTATTTTTTGCCGAGTTGTTTATCACTTCACACTTTCAATCGGCGATTTTTTTTATCGTTTGATTTACCACTGCTGCGTGCGGTCATCGTTGATTTTTCTCTTATAACTCAGCATCCGGGTGACCTTTTCATCAGTTTTCCAGCAGTTCCCCCACCCCCCGCAAAACCGAGGGATTATTTTTCATGTCCATCAATCATAACATTTATGACGGGCTCATCGGTGCCGATTCCGATTCATCAAATTTTTATCGGCACTTAGAGTTTGGGGTCTGTTTTTTGCCTGCCTACGAAATATGCGTTATTTTTTCCGGAATTCGCTTGACGTATTGTTTAGACTAGATCATCAAAAAATCCCCACTGGAAACCACCGCAAGATAAACATTCCGGTGTCGATAATTAGAGAGCCAAAAGTGGTGCGAATCTGCCTTTTTTTTACGAGTGCGAGATCACTCGGAAATAAATTCGCAGGCCACACAATCCACAGGCCTCTCGGCGCTGCGGTCGTCTCTCGTGAAAAATATCGCGTAAACAGGAACGTGCGTTAACGGAAAAAGTTTTTTCATCTTCATGTAAATTGTGGTCGGATTTGGAAGTAATGATTATTTGTTTTTCACTCGCGAGAGAGAGAGGAAGCGAGTGCTCTTTGCGAGTATCATCGTTTGGCTGGCTGTCGAGTGATATTCATCTTTCCAGACTTTTTAATGCGAGCATGAAATGTTTGTTGAGTGCAGTTTTATTTTGAAACGGTTTTCAAGGGTACTTCAAACTTTTGATGAGATTTCGAGTTTTGGCTCTTTCTAATTATATACAAGTTTTAACAAATTGTGTGTTAGCAAAAATGATTACAATAGTGTGTAAATCTACATCAAGTCCTGTGAGTTTAAACTTGATTTTTTTTCAACTATTTGAATAACAACTGTACTGCCCCTGATCTTATAAATGTCTCATATGCATTTTCATCGTTTTTGAGTTAGTAATGCAGTTTTATTCAAAGTCGTGTGCTCTTTTAGAAAACAACATTACGTACACGGTGTGTTTTTTAGAACAAACTAATGATAAAAAAATCGGTATGTCTGATATTTGGCACCGTGAAACAAGGGCACTTTCCCGACATTTTGCGGGGTATACCGAAATATTTCGTCGGGGGGTCTAGAGCAACTTTTTTTTTTGAAGATTATTTTTCGATTTTATGGGATATTTGTTCAAAAAAGTCACAGAAAATCGGTGCATTCATGTTGATATCACTCAAATTTCTTATGAATATGAATTGGAGACTCTAACCAACTAAAAAAAAAATAAAAAAAAGATAAAAAAAAACAAAAAAAAAATAAAAAAAATAAGAAAAAAATAAAATTATAAAAAAAATAAACTATATTTGACTAATATTTGATCTCCACTAAAAAAAATTCGAACCAAATTTTCCAGATTCCTAGCTTTCTTTGAAATTACCTCAAAATCCAAACTGAAAACCCCGAAACGACCGAAAGTAAATCTTTTCTTTTTAAAATTTGTCATGAAAATACAGCAACACATTTCCCGGATACGAATTTGAGCATTAAACATTGCAAAACATAGATTACTTAATTAAAAAGCTGTTTATTATCCAATAGGCCCAGAACATTTTTTTTCAATCCTCTGCCACATTACACCATTACATTTTAAAACATTTTAGAATCAATCACATTGTGGAGAACAAGTTTCATAAAAAAGCATCAGTTTTGGTTCAATATAAGCAGAGATATGCCCAATTTCCTGAAATAAAAAGTGCCTTTCTCCAAAATTTCTTAATTTAATTACCTTTCACATGATGGGCACTGCCTACTGAGTTTTGTAATGAATGCTATAGAATAATTTTCATGAATTTCTTCAAAACTTGTTATTATTTTTATGTTTCAATAAAATATTATCATCACAAAAAATATCTGAGTAGTCAGTGCCCATCATGTGAAAGGTAATTAAATTAAGAAATTTTGGAGAAAGACACTATTTATTTCAGGAAATCGGGCATATCTCTGCTTATATTGAACCAAAACTGATACTTTTTTTTATGGAATTTGTTCAGAAAACTGTTTTCTACAATGTGATTGATTCTAAAATGTTTTAAAATGTAATGGTGTAATGTGGCAGAGGATTGAAAAAAAAATGTTCTGGGCCTATTTGATAATAAACAGCTTTTTAATTAAGTAATCTATGTTTTGCAATGTTTAATGCTCAAATTCGTATCCGGAAAATGTGTTGCTGTATTTTCATGACAAATTTTAAAAAGAAAAGATTTACTTTCGGTCGATTCGGGGTTTCAGGATTGAAAAAATAATTTTCGGAACCTTTTGGGTATAAACAGCTTATTAAATAAATAATCTATGTTTTGCATTGTTCAATGCTCAAATTTGTATCCGGGCAATGTGTTGCAGCTATTTCATGACAAATTGTACAAAGAAAAGATTCACTTTCGGCCGTATCGTGGTTTCTAGCTTTGGATTTTGGGGAAATTTAAAAAAAACGCTAGAAATCTAGAAAATTTGGTTCGATTTTTTTTAGTGGATGTCAAATATTGGTCAAATATAGTTGGTTAGAGTCCGCAATGCATATTCATAAGAAATTTGAGTGATATCAACATGAATACACCGATTTTCTGTGACTTTTTTGAACAAATATCCCATAAAATCGAAAAATAATCTTCAAAAAAAAAGTTGCTCTAGACCCCCCGACGAAATATTTCGATATACCCCGCAAAATGTCGGGAAAGAGCCCTTCTTTCACGGTGCCAAATATCAGGCATACCGATTTTTTTATGTTTGAGGTCTCGAAAAAATACACCGTGCGTACTTTGTTCTAGAAATCAGGAGAAAATCCAGTTTTTTTTACGAAAACACAACACGTAGCCTTACAAACTTCAAATGCGTTTTTTTCATCTTGCTGTTTTTGCTTATGGGACATTTATGCGAACATTGGGTGTACAGTTCAACTCGATATTTTGAAGTTGATGTCAGTAAACGCTTCAGTTTTGTCAAGGCTCCCTGAACACGCTTCAATTGACTGAATTGAATTTTAGTGAATTTCCTGCGAAAGAATAAAATTGTAAATTTCCAGTATAAACGTAATGAAAGCATTCTAAGAATCCAAGCGCATCCATTGATTTTCTCTTTCTCAAAATGATATCATGGAGGCGCCTGGCTTCTTAGCATTTGTACCCGAAACTTTATTCTTTCGCGGAATTTCACTTAAATTCAATTCTGTCAATTGGAGCTTATTCAGGGATCTCAAATCTATTATACCTTAACGAACTTGTAGTGTTACTGACATTAACTTCAAAAATGCTAAGTTCTGTAATGCATATTTAACCCTGTTTACATTGAAATGTTTAAATAATGGCTAGCATTTATTTATTTATAATTGGTTAAAGCCTTTGATATGCTAAGATTTGTTTATAAAAATAGGGTTAATGTGGAATTTACAGCAAATAATCAACAGTCCTTCAATATTTCCTGAATTTAACCAATGCATAATTTGCAATGAGATAAGCAATTCTCCACGACGCCCGGAAATGGACTTTATTTGTATTTTTGGATTTAGCTAATACTTTTTCTGGGGCTTCCCTGTAACCAAAGAAGGTCAGGTCTCCATAACATTTTGGCAAAATATAGAAAAAAATTATAGAAATTTGAAAAATAAATTCATGTTAAAATTTTCAGAGTTTTTTTTTAAAGGGATAATCCCATTGCTATACAATTAATCCTCTCTGTGTGAATTTTGGAGGGACTGTCGATCATGCTGTTTGAAGAAACTGAAAAATCCATCGATACATGAAGGTTTATTGAGGAATCGATGATCGACAACGCGAGATTTGACTGTAAATACTTTATTGATTTCTTGCTGTGTTTGTCCATTACTGAGAATATTTTTCAAATAGTTGCTGAGAGAGAGCATTACACAGAGCTGAAATTGAAAAAAAAAATTCCAAAAAGGTTTTAATTTTTTTATTGGTGGTATATCGACAATAATTGGTCTGATTTTCGATGTTTAATATGAAATATTTGTAAAATTTTACAATTTTGTTAGGTTTTTTAGGTTTTATTTTTAAATTTCTAAAATAATTTTATTCGAAGGCATTGACTAAAAATATAAAAATATTTCATTTTTCTACACTGGAAATTGGACCAATAGTTGAAAAGATATCGTTCTATAAAAATAAGGCTGATGCAAAAAAAATCAATGTTTTTGTCCCTCCTAACATTTAAATGAAAAAGTGTTTTAAAATGCATTTTACACTTGTTCTGTTGTTTTGCAATCATTAGTTTTCCAAAAATGTAAGATTTGACGACAACATACATTTTATAAAAAAAATAAACTTTTTAAGGTGCTGTGCATCGAAAATTTTCAAAATTTAAAAGTTTTTTGAATAAACCCAAACATGCTAAAAATGATCCTGAACGCATTTCAAATTAATTTCAGCTTAAATTTCCATAGAAATTTTGAAGCTTGCTGTTAATAAAATTATCCCTACCTCTCTGCGGCTCAAAAGATGCCTAAATGCTCGGTAAAAGAAAGGTTTTTGGGATTTTTTGTTTTTGTGTGAAAAAAGTTCAAAAATGGGTAATTTTCCTCTAATTTTTTTCTGGATAGTCCTAATCATTACCTACAACTTTGCTCAGGACACCATTCCGATTAGAAAATGCCTTCCCAAGAAACAGATTTTTGAATATCTTTATAGCATTTTTGTCATTTAGAAGGTTCTCTAAAAGTGTTGTTTTTTTGTTTCATGAAATCGATGGTTTTGTAGAGAATTTCTCAATTGCAAAATAAATAAAATAAAATTAGGGTACACAGAAACCAGAGAAATTGTTGTTCTTGTTCGAAATTGGTGAACTCACGAACTCAAACCCGACTGTAAGAATTGACAAATATTGTTTAAAACCTTTTGAAGATAGATAAATGATACTAATATGGAAATAGATAAAAGATAATATTATGCTCCAGGCATTGATTGATGTGCACTGTTAAATTATTTTTTACCATCATCAGGGTACATTGGGTCTGGGGGTGAGATTGGGTCATACAAATTTCCGCATTTTTGTATGACCCATTCTCACCCCCCAGACCCAATGTCACCCCTGATGACGGTACATTAATTGGAAGAATTATGTATTTTTTCTAGAAAACGAGGTAAAAAATTAAGAAGATTTGAAATGTAAGGTAAGTTTATGCATATCGTCAAAATATAATAATGAGTTTAGAAAAACTTTAATCAACAAATGAAACAATTTTCACAAATAATGTTTCCATTTACCTTTTAAGCTTATCAAAGCTAAATTTGAACGCTTTTCAGGAACTATTTGCTTACTCAAGTTCAATCCAATCACTTTGACATTTAAAAACACACTGAATAGCACTGTATTAGCTTGTTGAATTTGGCATCAATTTATTTGTAATAAGTACACATTTTATTTCCTTCGTTTCTTTTTTCAGACATTCAAATCTCACTAAGAGATTTTTTTGTATTCTCAAATCACTTAAAAACTTGTTTCAATTCACACACGACACACTTTATTTTCTTTGCATCAAAATCCAAAAACGCCTAGCACAAATCCCATCAAACGCCGTCCAATTAAGCACCAAACGATGCGTGCCCGCCAAATTTCACTTCGTTTCCGAGAAAAATATCCTCGAAAAAAATTTCGCGAAGTATAACTGTGGCAGCAGCAGCAGCCTGCATCAACGTCAAACGACGCTCATCACTTCACTTTCCTTTGCAAGTCTCGTCAGAGCGAGGACTGATTCAATTTGTTGATTCTTTCAATTTCAGCCTCCGAACGAGATTTAACGAGTGTGCAGCACAATCCGTCTATATCACTTCACTGTCTCTCTCCCGCTCTGAAGAGGCTCGTCAACGGCATTCTGCAACGACTATGCGCTGCCTGTCTAATCCAATTCGAAACGATGACCGTTCCGGATTTCGATGTTCCGGACCGCCAACGAGAAGCTCGTGGCAATGTATCATTCACACCGCGAGCATCAATCAACCTTTTGATCCAAGGGGCATCAATTTTTCAACGTTGATTATCCGCGGAAACACACTGAGCAGCGGCAGTGAACACTGTGAACAATCGAAACAGAACCTGAACCACGCGCGCTCACGAACATCCGTTCCGGTCGGAAGCTAACGAGCAACTGAACATTAGTTCAAACGCGACTCCAAAGACACCAGCTGGAGAAGTGCGACGATGCTGGACCTTGTCACAGATGGTACTGAGCGTGGCGCCGGCTGGTTTTAGCAAAATCCGCGATTTACGATTTCAAGGTGGCCTGCGAGGCTGATCCTGCAGGGCCTTTAGATGCACGTTCCGTTACGAGGAAATGTGCAGGAATGAATGGGGAGAATCATGCTGACCAACGAGTACAAGTATTTTGGCGGGAACTCAAGTGCGCATGAGTTGGATGGATCGTGCTACTCAATGACGTTCACGAGAAGGCACGAGCGAGCACGTGGTCAGGGATTGACAACTTCGGAAAAATACAAACGCCCTGTGTAGTTTGGGCAGATGGGGTACAAAATTCAAATCTAATTAGCCGTCATTTTGATTGAATCTTTTCACATAAATAATAAATCACAATAAACATTAGCTAATAAATTGAAATAAACAAGCACACAAATGGCAACAAGAAGATTTCCAAACATGTGGTTTAGAGCGTTTTTACTAATTCGAACGCAGTTCCATTCGAATCCGCACTACAGTCTGTCTCTGCTAAAGAAAGACCAACAGTTAAACATAATCAAAAAGCACTTATCTTGATTTGATGCCATAGTTTACCAATTTCTGGCTGGGATATATTTGTTTAGAAGATTCACAAATAAAATGAGTAAACAAGGTAGTATCACCAACTTATGCAAACATATTTGCCAATACTGTTTGAGTTTCAGATAGCTTTAATGCACCTACCACCAACGGAATCGACGATATATAGAGACCGTCTTATTGACCGGGTGGTCGGTCATCTATGTGCCTGAAAAGAAAGGCGCGGATAAGTGCTCCTCAAACACGGAAAGAAGTTAAATACAAAAATTCTACTTTTTTAGCAAGATTTGCAAAAGATCAGTAAAATTTACTAAGGCCGTTGCAAGTATATTTTTAAGTTTATGTTCCTTGAATCTGCCAAAAGTCGTGGAAGGGGGTGAGGAGAGGGAGGGGCAAAATGTATAAAAATGGAAATGTCAAAATTTCGAGTTACGAAATGGATTTTAGTGGACAAAATATCTCCAAAATGAGCTACCAAACTCCATGTCCACTAAAACTCATTTCGGAACTCAAAAGATTGCTTGTTTCCGTCTTGTCTTTCGTCTGCTTCACAAATAAATTTCATTATTTGTATTTTTTTTAAACTGTTTTAGATAAACTTGAGTCGAGGCAGTTTTTCCGTATCACCTTTAGTTTTTAATTACCGTCATCAGGGGTAACATTGGATAAATTTGTTATTTAGAATAATTGTGTTCAGAAAAGTTACTTTAACTTTAACAAAAGTTCAAGATAAAAAGATAAATCAGAAAAAATATCTCTCCAAAATGAAGAACATTCTTAACTCACCAATAGTAGAATCAGTGAAAAAAGTGAAATATTTTTGTTTGGCTGCTTTCCTGCACAGCAAAAAATTCGATGGTAAAATCGCATGCACATCAACATCGTCAAAATAGACACTTAATATTACACGCTGCATGTACAATTTTTGCAAACACAAAAAATAAGTTGCAACCGACGGGATTCAAACCCAGCAACCGACCTCAGCCCACTCGGCCATCAGACCGAGAGAGATAAACGCATATATGGGCTTGACATTTCGATCAAGTAGATATCCCATACTGATGGGCTACATATTTCAGGGTGTAAAATTACATAAAATTGCATAAAGTAATGCAATATTTATTTTACACCCAGGCCTTTTACACGTAGCTGGATTACTACTTCTTTAGCTGTGTGGTTTTCAGCGAAAAGGATGTTTAATTATTTCGAAAAAGGTTTGGAAAAGTTCCATTTATAACAGTTCTTTTTATCATTTCGTTTTGATGATTCCAGAAAATAATAACACTGAAAAATGCTTCACAAACTTTGTATCAACATTTACTAAAGCTAAACTGAATTTTTGATTAATTTTGAATTTTTCTCATGTTATAAGCAATTTGTTCTTCGTTATTTTAATAAATTTCAATGAAATTTTATGAAAAATAGTTCAAACTGCTTTTCGTTTCATTTCATTGAATTTCACTCTTTATTATTCATGGCATGTCACAAATATTTACGATGCATTTTGTACAAAAAAATAATCAGAAATTTCTTCTTTAAAAAGAGATTTTAATTTCCCATGTTTTTTTTCAAATTAATTTTCACATCTGCTAAGCGCCTGCCTGTCTTTGGGTTTGATTCAAATCTTAAATCAAAGTGAGAAGTAATTTTTTAAGTAATTATTTCAAATTTCACGGTATTTCAAGGTCAACAGAAAATTTCACGGATTACGCGGCTTCCGCGAAATCGTGAAAAAACACTAGCCTCAATTATCATGATACATCTTTAATTTTCAAACTTGTTTGCCTCTAGAGGAAAATAAAATGCAATTAAAATTTGAATTTTAATTTTCAAGCATGATTTTTGAAATTTCGAAACAAAAAGTATTACAAAATGATATTTTATAAAAGTTTTGAGTTTTGAAAAGTTCAACTTTTCAGCACCCATTGCTGAAAAATAGAACTGTTCGGCACTGGTATTGAAAGGTATTAATTTTCCATTCTGCGATTTTGGGAAAGAGAAATAGGCTATTTCGTCGTTATAGAATGACAGGAAAAGTAAACAGTTTCGAGACGAAATTGCAAAAAAAATATTTTTTTGCAATTCCGCTGTGAAACTGTCAACTTTTCCTGTCCTTCTGGAGAAACGAAACGGCCTACTTTTCCCTATCAAAAATAACTTAATAGAAAATTAATACCTTTCAATACCAGTGCTGAAAAGTTCGACTTTTCAGCACTGAAATGGATGCTGAAAAGTTGAACTTTTCAACACTAGTATCGAAAAGTAACATTTTTCAATATTGTTTGTTTTGAACGGTGAATTTACTAAACACATGAATGTTTGACAAAAAATTCCATTCAAGAAGCATTTTTCGGAATTGCAAAAAATGTTGTAAGCAACTCGTTGCAAAACTTGTTTTTTTTTCAGCACTCGTCGTATTTATCCAACTCGGTAAACCTCGTTGGATAAATGTACAACTCGTGCTGAAAAAATCTTCTTTTTGCAACTTGTTGCATAAACTACTATTTCAGCATTAATAAACAATTGTATCAAGTTCGGGCTTGTTTAAAAAACATTGGATTTTTTATGAAATTCCGGTGTCAGCTCCGCAAAAACATTTTTTTTTGCAAAAAAAAAAAAAAATAATTCCGTCAATATTTTGATATTTTAGAAACTAATGATTGCAAAACAACTGGACAGGTGTATTATGCATTTCAATACAGCTCTTTCATTCAAATGTTGAAACCATGGCTCGTATTTTCAATATTTTTATGCTTTTCATTTGTATGCACCCCTTCGAATTAACGAATCCGCTCTGTAACGTTTGAACACAAAATCATGCCATAGTAACCTGACTGTTAATTTAGATACCTAAAGCTATCTGAAGCAAACCAGAACGTACAGAAGATGCTCCATGCAGATAAAAAGAAAGCTTTCTCTCTCCAAACTTTATCTTGAGAGAGGACACAGGAGGATTTTCCTGCATGCAAACTTGCATGCAACTTTAATTTTATTCAAAGAGGAGGGAGTGAAAAGCTGTGTGTTGACAAATGCTTTCATCCCGAGCTTCACTGCAGTAAAGAGGGTGGCGATGACCTTTTGAATAAAAATGAATGCGTGTCGCAGTGGAGACGCATGGTAATGTTAATGTTTCTTTTAAAACTTTATAGAAACATTTTTATATGAATCGAACTCGACGATTGGAAGATTGGAGGGGCTGAGTAAAAAAATATGCGGCAGTATATTCGCATGATAAGGAAAGATTTTAAAATCGTTTAGAGTTAGTTATGGCTTATTTGTGATACTTTATCAAATAAAACACGCTTCTTTTCCACTATATCATCCTCAATAGTATTTATTAACCTTCATCTTGACTTTTTTCTTCTTCTTCACTACATGTTTTGTCTTGCAGTTTGTATATAATTGAATTGGTTTGTCCTATTTTCATCTCGTTAAATTTGTTTTACTTCTTCTTGCTTATTTACAAATTGTGCAGTACGGTTCAAATTTGTTTTTTTGTTTCATTTTCATTTAAATAACTTTTTTTATTCTCTATTTTCACCTACGCGTCCGGAGAAAAAAACGACCAATAAATTTGTCAACAAGTTCTTCCTTCCTCACTTGTGGCATCTTTCATCTCTTTGGTTTACATTTGTGTAAATTACTTTTTCCTTGTTCTTGTTGCTGCTGTCGTCCACAAGTGTGTGTGTGTGCTTTTTGCTCTTTTTCTCTGATTTTAATTTGATCCTACGAACGAAAATGACTAACGGTAAATCTCTATTGCCTAAAAAACGTAATTTGTCGACAAGTTGTCCTTGTTGGCTGCTGCTCAAGCCACTTCTAAACGAGCTGTTTTCGCGCCTCCATTATTTTCCTGCTGCCGGCGTCAAACTTCTGAAACGAAGCTAGCAAAACTCTCACTTCTGCCTCGAAGTCTCTCTGTACTTTTTTTTGGGGTGGGCGTGGACTTGAGCAGCAGCTTCAGCATAAAGGGACGCCTCTGTTCTCAAGTCGTGAACCAGCAACATTATGTTGTTGCGTTTGAGTTTGTGTGTGTGTGTGAGTTTCGATTTACATCGGAGTGCACTTTAAAGTTTCATCTTTTTAATTCATTAATTGGAGTGTGGTTGTGTGTGTGTGTGTGTTTGCTTTTTTTGTTGGTGTGTGTAATTGTTCCAGCTTACTTTAGACTGGACTCAAGAAATCTATACGAGGAGAACGAGAGGAAAATGAAGGCATGCTCGTTTTTTTACTGACTGCTCGAGGGGAACGTTCTGTGGCTAACTATGGTAAATGCAAATAAAAGTATTTAAATTTAAAGAAGACAAGTTTGTCGTAGAAATATAGTTAATCAAACGACCCTCTAAGCACAATATAACAAAAAAAACTGAACAAATTTGAATGATAGAAATATACTCGTAAAAATAATGTTATGGATCGTTTGAGTCTGTAAAAAAAGAATTAAAAAAGTTTATAATTTATTTTTCATGTATTGCATAAAAAAATCAATTTGACAAACAACTGGAACACGTCGAAGGAAACCAAAGTTTGTTTCGTAACCACCGAACGTTCCCTCGTTTACTATCTGTTCTGCTGATGTTTTGCCCCAAACCAGGCTGCTAGAATGCTGCTTCTCAGTTCAGCTACACGGCGACGGTCTGTACGGAAATGGTTGGACGATTAGTACCAGAACCGTCGGGCGTCCAATCACCTCAGTCGTAGTACTTCTGCCCGTACAGCCGGCAGTAGATGGTAAAGGCGAGGATGATCAGCGTGGCTAGCACGACTCCGGCCACGACCATCTGCACTACCGGGAACTGGAAGCACTCGACCACGTCCGGGAAGTCCCCGTTGGACGGGATGTACTTGGTTCGGCACAGTTCGGGCGCCTCGTCCGTTAGGTACGGGATGTTCAGCAGGAAGTCCTTGTCGAACAGGCCGGTCCGGATGTAGTTCTCCTCGATGTACTCGTAGTTTTTATCGATGTTACTCTCGACGACGCGGAGGCCGGTCACGTTGGGGCAGTTGTGGACGCCGTTGCACAGCAGATATTCGGGGATACAGACGTGCTGATCGCCGGGGCAGTAAAAGTCACAGCTGTCCTTGAACATTGAAGAGGTGGCGAGCGTTCCGTCGGCGTTTCGCGGCAGATGGAACAGCTCCGTCCAGACGAACTTGAAGGCGTTCTTGCCGACGGCACTGTCGCCGGTGTACTGGATTAGGACTGGCAGTGGTTCATTTTCGTTTTCGACGGCGCCGAGTTCGGCGGCGGAAAGAATTGGTAAATCTCGGGCGAGGCTCACGTTCTCCGGACAGATGATGAACCTCGGTTCCAGACGACCTGCAAGGTAGACTTCGATCCTACCATGTTCACAGCTACGATCTGCGAACCTTGCCTTGTCCAAGTGCAACCAGAGATCCCGCTGGGCAGCTACTTTCAACTCCCAGATGCACTTCTCCCGACGATTCTCATTCAACTGAATCCCCAGCGCATTCTTGTACGGGAACACCAACTCCCCATCCGGCGACGGTCCCAACGAAATCGGTCCACAAATCGGCCCATGGGCAAACTCGTAGTTCGCCTCGAACAATGTGTGCGGATTCTTAAAGTAGCTCGTAGTCGCGTGCTGACCCTGAATAATCAACTCCAAATTCATCTGATCCCCAGAAGAAATCACCCTCACCGGCCTCGGAATGTTATCGCAGAAGCACGCCAACCTGTTCTGATTCTTGTCCTTCTCCTCCCACAATATCAACTTATCCACCCGTTCTTCGTGACACCGCGTGCAAGCGTTCATCGAATACGGAACCTCCTTAAACGTCACCGACGTAACCTCAACCACAACCCTCGAGAACAACCTCCGATCCGTCACAAACTTGTACTGACACCTCACATCGCTCCCACTCGCCCGCTTATAAATCAACGTGTTCCTCGGCGATCCCAGCTGACCCTTGCTGTACTTCCACGCGTAAAACACCTCGTCGCACAGCGTGTTCTGCACCACATCCCCATATCGCGAATTGTTAAAGAAGTCATAGTGCGCCCAGTAGTACAACGAACTCCCACTATAAGACCCGGTCTTGCTCAAAAATTTCACGTACAACGACCTGCCCGTGCTCACAAAGTCGATCTTCTCCATCGGGCGGGAAAACGTGTCGCAGAACGTCTTGATGATGCGGGCCGGGTCCGGGTGGTTCGCGTCGTAGATCGTCAGCGACTCGGCGCAGTCCTCTTCGTGCCGGATGATGGGCGCCTCGATGCGGTTGATTCGGAAGCTGGAACGGAGGAAAAAGAGAAAAGTAAATAAAAGTTAGTTATTTTATGTGTGAATTTTATTTCTCTGGTTTGGCACGGTGTATTTTTTCGAGACCTCAAAGATAAAAAAAAAATCGGTATGTCTGATATTTTGCACCGTGAAAGAAGGGCTCTTTCCCGACATTTTGCGGGGTATACCGAAATATTTCGTCGGGGGGTCTAGTGCAACTTTTTTTTTTTGAAGATAATTTTTCGATTTTATGGGATATTTGTTCAAAAAAGTCACAGAAAATCGGCGCATTCATGTTGATATCACTAAAACTTCTTATGAATAAGCCATGGAGACTCTTACCAACTATATTTGACCAATATTTGACTTCCAATAATAAAAAAAATCGAACCAATTTTACCAGATTTCTAGCTTTCTTTGAAACTACCCCAAAATCCAAGTTGGAAACCCCGATGCTACCGAAAGTAAATCTTTTCTTTGTACAATTTGTCATGAAATAACAGAAAAATATTGCCCGGATACAAATTTGAGCATTAAACAATGCAAAACATAGATTATTTATTTAATAAGCTGTTTATTACCCAATAGGTTCCGAAAATTATTTTTTCAATACTCTGCCACATAACACCATTACATTTTAAAATTTTTTAGAATCAATCACAATGAAGAAAACAGTTTTCTGAACAAGTTCCATAAAAAAGTATCAGTATTGGTTCAATATAAGCAGGGATATGCCCAATTTCCTGAAATAAATAGAGCCTTTCTCCAAAATTTTCTTATTTTAATCACCTTTCACATGATGGGCACTGCCTACCAAGATATTTTTTATGATGATAATATGTTATTAAAACATAAAAATTATAACAAGTTTTGACGAAATTCATGAAAATTATTCTATAGCATACATTACAAAACTCAGTAGGCAGTGCCCATCGTGTGAAAGGTAATTAAATAAAGAAATTTTGGAGAAAGGCACTATTTATTTCAGGAAATTGGGCATATCTCTGCTTATATTGAACCAATACTGATACTTTTTTATGGAACTTGTTCAGAATACTGTTTTCTACAATGTGATTGATTCTAGAATGTTTTAAAATGTAATGGTGTTATGTGGCAGAGGACTAAAAAAATAATTTTTGGATCCTATTGGGTAATAAACAGCTTATTAAATAAATAATCTATGTTTTGCATTGTTCAATGCTCAAATTTGTATCCGGGCAATGTGTTGCAGCTATTTCATGACAAATTGTACAAAGAAAAGATTCACTTTCGGCCGTATCGTGGTTTCTAGCTTTGGATTTTGGGGAAATTTAAAAAAAACGCTAGAAATCTAGAAAATTTGGTTCGATTTTTTTTAGTGGATGTCAAATATTGGTCAAATATAGTTGGTTAGAGTCCGCAATGCATATTCATAAGAAATTTGAGTGATATCAACATGAATACACCGATTTTCTGTGACTTTTTTGAACAAATATCCCATAAAATCGAAAAATAATCTTCAAAAAAAAAAGTTGCACTAGACCCCCCGACGAAATATTTCGGTATACCCCGCAAAATGTCGGAAAAGAGCCCTTCTTTCACGGTGCCAAATATCAGAAATACCGAATTTTTTATCATTTGTTTGTTCTAAAAAATACACCGTGTTGGAATATGCCGTAGCAGCAATCGCGAGCTCCGATACCTTTATTTTATTTTTTTCCATTAAAAGTTACAAAATTTTCATTACTTTTCATTAAAGAGCATTTAAAGGAAGTGTAAATGCACAATTCAAGGCATTTTTGAGTTTGATATTTCATTAAGACCCGATATCTTTGCCTTGCATACACTGAAAAAATCTCATTTTTTCCTGTTTTTTATTCACCGAGTGGTCATATTTAGAGCAATTCACGGCGAAAAAATCGAAATTTTGCGGTGTGCTAATTACAAAACATTGGAATTTCACGTTACTTTTAAAAACTGCTAAAAATATACCTAATTTAGTTTTGGGAAATTTTCAAAGAATTTCTGCCAGTTTAATTTTACAATACACTTAACCCCCGGTTGGTAACTTTTTCGTACGAAACTGTTCAAGTTTGTAATTTGTAAGTGACGAACTGTCACTTTTAACACGGACTCACAAATACCATCAAACCAAACGTTTGGTAGTGTGTGTGAGCTCTGTGTAGAGAGGGTGTCAAACTAAAAAGTGACCCCGCGGTTTCAGTGTAATAGTACATATTTGATTAATTTTGGGAAATTTTTAAGAGTTTCTGTCAGATTTTTTGAAATTTTGTTCGCTAAAATATTTCCAAAACGAAGCACGTTCACCAAATTCATCAAAACTAAAAGCAGGAAAATTCGTGTAATAGAATTGTGTTTGCTGATAAGGAAATATGAGTATTTTAATAAAGTTTGGGCAAAACTTCATTAAATGCAGTTTTTTACTTTTATTGATAATTCCAGAAAATTATAAATTCTTAGAAAATTGCTTAGTAAATTTGATTTCAACATGTTTTGTATTATAAACCAATTGAATAAATAACATAATTTATAATCAATAATCAAATATTTTTTCCTTATTATTTTCATATTAAATGCAATTTGTTCATTGATATTTTCATAAATTTGCGGAATAAACAAGTTTTGCTGGAAATGTACAAAAAATATTTGCATTCTGTATTTCTGTATTTCTGATGTAAAATAGTCCTAGATCTGACATGACATATTTTTCTTTACTTGGAAACTGCTTCCAAAATACTTGTTAAAATATTGTGAAGATATGGAATAAATAAAAAGCTTAAATGTAAAAGTAACGATTTATCAATTGAATATTTAAAATTTTATCACGCTCAGTATTGGGACTGATTGTTTATTTACCCAAATTGCATTGTCAATGGAATATTTAAAATTTCGCGTAATTTCACGGTATCTACAATATTTCACGGCCAAGGGCAAGTTTCACGAATGACACGGCTTTCGTGAAATCACGTAAAATCATTAGCCTTAAGACATAGCAAAGGGCATATTAACAATGTTAAAAAAAAGAAAACGTGGAATTTTCGTAGGTTTTCAAAGCACGCTCCCAATTCATAGAAAAATTGCGACTTTATTCAAAATAGTTACTTTTAAAATGGATAATCTTGAAAACGGTGCACTTTATAAAAAAAAATCAAAAAAGCTTTTTTTGAAAATATAAAAAAAATACATTTTTTTAAAATTACCGAAATAGTAGTATTTGCAATTCCGTCGTGAAACTACTTACTTTTCTTGTCATTCTTGAACGACGAAATAGCCTACTTTTCTGTACCAAAAATAAAAGAATCGAATAGCAACACTTTTCAAAATAAATGCTGAAAAGTTCTACTTTTCAGCACTGAAATGGGTGCTGAATAGTCGAACTTTTCAGCACTTGTTTCGAAAACTAACACTTTTCAAAAAAATTTTGATTTACACGATTTATTGACAAAATACAAGAAAAATTGACTTAAAATTTCACTCAATGTGTGTTTTTCGGAATTGCAAAAAATGTTGTATGGAACTCGTTGCAAAACTTGATTTTTTCAGCACTCGACGTATTTATCCAACTCGGTGAACCTCGTTGGATAAATGTACGACTCGTGCTGAAAAAATCCTCTTTTTGCAACTTGTTGCATAAACTACTATTATGCAACAAGTAGCAAAAAGAAGTATTAATTTTCCATTAAGTTATTTTTGATAGGGAAAAGTAGGCCGTTTCGTTTCTCCAGAAGGACAGGAAAAGTGGACAGTTTCACAGCGGAATTGCAAAAATTATAGTTTTTGAGTAGGTATCAGATGATAAGAAATATTTCATGCATTTAGAAAATTATAATAACTTTTTTTAACGCTCTAGCTGTTCAAAAAACTACGAATTTTCGGAAGGTTCTTGTTTGTTTTCTACAATATGGGATTTTTTTTCACAGCTCTCTGAAACATTTTTTTAGAAAATAGTAATAAATTTTACAAAGCTGAAGAAAAACTAAAATTTGCAGTTTTTAACTTTTCAAAACTACTAGGTTTAGAAATTGTTTAGTTTTTTTTTGCAATATGGGTTAATAATAATCGGGAATATTTCTATCAAAAATAATAATACTTTTTTCACAATTTTCACAAAACTACGTATACTACAAGAAACTTTTTAGTATTTTCAAAAAGTTTTATCTTTTCTTTCAAATTGTTTAAAAAACTTAAAATTTGAGCACGTAATTTTGTGAAAATGTTGAGTATTTTTCAAGAAATTTATTACCTCTTTTTAAAGTAATTTTAATGATGAAATCTCATCAGAAATTGGTTAAAACTCACCTCTTCTGATGACACAAAACCTGTTGTTCTTCCCTGATGAATATTACCATAATTTTTTTCGGTGTATGAAAAATTCTCGATTATTTGATACCTTTATTGCAAAACCTAATATTTTTTTCGGCATTACGTAGTTTTGAGGAAAATTTGATTTAATTCATGTAAAATTTATGAGAACTTGAAAATTGAATGTTTTATTAAAGTGTTTTGAAAATAAGCCTATTTTTCATTGCTAATACAATCTTAAACCTATTGAAACACTCAAGAAACATTGCATTTCAAAAATCATGAAAAATTCGTATTTTGTGATCATTTTCATGTAATTTTAGTTGTAATGGATAGCTGTCATCATCCCGAAACCATTACAATTTTTTAAAGTCTGAATAATTTTTCGAAAGGAAAGGTGAAATCATACTTATCAGATTGTAGAATAAACTCATTTTGAAATGCTTGAAAACACCATTCAAATGCAACAAACAGAATTAAATTCAATTCAACTTTATGTTTTTACAATCAATCATCAACCTTTCTCAATTTAAATTGCCAACTACGCCGTTCATAGGCATTAACAATAATTACACAGTTCAAAATCACCATGCTTCTCCATTGCAGTACCCGCCATACTACCGATCTATGGAGTCACATGGTATTTAACATCTTCATCCAGCTCTTAAGCAACTCACCTCGGGAAGTACAGCCGCACAATTTCTCCCTCATTGCCCTGGATATGATAGCTGCAAGAGGTGTTCGGTGGGTACCAATGCGCCACGCTGAGGAAGATTCCTTCGGACGCACTTGTGGCCTTCAACGCATCCGAGCTAAGCAGCCAATCACAGGCCCCATGCTTCGTTCCCACGGTTTCCACGTGCCCGGGCCAGTTTCCGACGTTAAAGTGGAACCCGGTGTTGAGCAGCGGCCCCGCCGGGGATGACACAAACTCCACGTACATATGCTGGGACGTTCCTGGAATGGGTGCGTGGGAATAAGTGCGTAAGTGCGTAATGTTATTATTGTTCAATCCTGGGAAACTTTGGGCCATGTGGAAAATGTTGCACTGGAATGATTCTCTGGGAAATCAGAAGTTAGTTTTTGTATTTGTGATACTCAACGGCAAAAACGATAAGTGTAAATAATTTGAATTTCTTTAACAAATTTAACTAATAAAACAAACTGGATAAAAAAACCTTTCAATTTCCCAGAGATACCTTCTCAGCTGAACTCGCTTACCGATGATGCTGAAGGGAAACTTTCCCATACCGCAGAATTTGCCGATCGGTGGCGCGTGCTCGTCGCGGCCATCGTACACGGCCAGCCAGTCGTACGGACAGTGATCCGAGCCGGAGCCAATCTCCTTCATCGGGCATGTCATGATGTTTTCACACCTGGCACGCGCCCAAGGGGGTGAGGGAGAGACAGAGGGAGAGAGAGGGCACACATAAACAGGGTTAAAGTTAATTACAGATGTCGGACGGTCCATGCAAATTCGCCATTTTATTGTACAGACCAGACCAGACCAGACCAGACTCTCAGATTGTATTTTATACTTTGTTCTTAGAGATAATTTTGGTTTCTGATAATCCAAAGTTTTTTTAGTCCCACGCAACTAATGAAACAAACTTTTTTTTCGATCCCAACATTCATTTTTCTTTTTAAATTTAAAAGTTAATGTTTGATGAAACATGCAAAAAAATCGTTATAAATTGTAATTTAAATAGTTTTTCACATTCACAAGTTTTTTTTTCTGCAAATAATTATATTTTTCCAATATTTTTTCCTCTTGATTTTTTGGGAAATTTTGAAGAGAAGAGAGACAAATACTTGAAACAATATTTTAATTCCAGTTTCGATGCAACTGTTTTCAAAATTGACAAAATTATTTTCAACTTTATGATTAACGGGCCCTTCTCCGCCAACAATCACAGCAATTTTCCCGAACCCTCTTCGATTTTCGTACTTGCGTAATATTGGTCCATGATAACGAATCCGAGGTCTTTAATTTTTGAACATTCAAAAAATACGTATTTTTCAATTATTTGCAGCCTAAAATGGTGATGATTCGGGAATGTTGTGTAAACGGGACTGTTAATAAGATTGGACGCCCATGTCCTATTAAAAACTCCGAAGAACATATTTTTCAACGAAAAATATTACAAAAATAGTTTTAAAATCTCTGCCATTTTTCGTTACTTGACATTTAAATTTTAGGGAAATTTAATGTAGGTACTTTTCAAATCTGCAATAATCCAGAAGAGTCAAAAAAAATTTAAATAAAGATGTTGTGTTTTTTGTAACTTGTCCCAAAAACATAAAAAATATAAAAATTGAAATAACAAGCCATGGTCTCAATATTTAAATGAAAAAAATGTTTTAAAGTGCATTTTACACCTGCCCAGTTGTTTTGCAATCATTAGTTTTTTTTTCACCGAAAAAAAAACTTTTTGTGGTGCTGTACATTGGAATTCCACATATGAAATTTTTTTTTTTTCGATCCCAGACATTCTAAATATCGTAATTTTAAACGCAGAAAAATGCATTTCCAATTATTTTCATTTCGTTAGACCTCTATTCTCCTTAAAATTTTGAACTTTTTTGAAAGAAAATTTTTTTTTGCTCCCTGATTTTTCGAACCGATTTTGAAGGGGGGAGGGGGGGGGCTGACATAAACTTTAAAAATATTTGCAACGGCCTAACTGTAAAACCAATAAAAAATTAGATAGGCATAATGTAATGATAGGAGGTGGTAGAATAGTCCAAATACTACCAAAAACAAACATACACTAAACCAGATAAAAGAGCAATTCTGTACGAATCGGTCTTTTTTTTTAATTTTAATTTTTTATCAGATTAAAAATCTGGATGAAACTTTTTTGGTTAATGAAAATTAAAAAAAAAATCATTTGAAGGAATTGGTTAATGAAAATTAAAAAAAATATCATTTGAAGGAATTTTGTGATCGACTTGGAAATCAAATATTGGTCGCCAAAATTTAACTTAATTTTTCGATGTAAAATCGAATTTGCAATCAAAAAGTCCATGAGTTTTTTTTTATTCATGTTTGCTCAGTTGAAAAAATATTTTTAAAAGGCTTCTCTATTCTCTATATTTGCTTTTTTGAACTTTGTTGATACGACCCTTAGTTGCTGAGATATTGCCTTGCAAAGATTTAAAAACAGGAAAATTCAAGTTTTCTAAGTCTCACCCAAACAACCCACTATTTTCTAATGACGATATCTCAGCAACTAATGGTCCGATTTCCAATTTTAACATTCGTGAAATTTACCGATTTTTTCGAAAACAATATTTAATTTTTTGTGAATCATGACTAACATTTTAAAAGGACCAAACGTTCAATATAACGCCCTTTTGAATTGTTAGTCTTGAACATTTCCAAAAATACAAAAGACTTGCTAAACATGCTAAAAATGATTCGGATTCTAAACGCAGGGAAATGTATTTTAAATTGATTTCAGGTGATTGCACTTAAATTCTCATTAAAATTGAAGTTTTTTGAAAAAATATTTTTTTTGCTCCCTTATTTTCCGGCCACTTTTTGAAGGGGGTGAATAGCTTACATCATCCCGTTTCCAAAACGTTATAATTTATTGAAATTGGGATAATTTTTCATAGATTAATTGCCAATGTCTTCCATACAACCAAAATCAAATAAGCTTCAGTTAAGCACGCATGCCTCATATGCGGATAGACCTACGCAACTTGGATTCGTGATCATGAACCAAAAGTAACTCTTAGGACAAAGTTTCAGGCAAATCGATGAGGGGGTTTCCGATTTCGTGTTAGTTGGCAGAGAATTGCTAGACTCAAATGTCATTGATGCGAAAGCAACTCATGTTTTCGAGATATTACGAGTGATTAGGATTCACTCTTTGTTTACAAACTCACAATTGCTCATTTACACTGTTTAGCTTGAACTTCTGCGTCCTAGTATTTTGTCACACACTAAAAATTGAATTTAAACTTTCAAATTATCACAAAATCAAATTAAAATATTGCTATGAGGAACCAAAATAACCCATAAAAACAAAGTTTAACGCTATTCATAGACTAATTGAGACAACATTTCGGATATTTGCGTTGCGTTTTGGCCTGGACCGTGGCCCCGGATGTACCCGCCTGGAGGATGTTTTCTCACCTCTGACCGTCGACGGCAAACTGCTCGTTCTGGATGTACAGCTTGATGAAGGGCAGCCGGGTGTGGAGCCGGTACCGGCACTTGAGCGCCCGCGGGTAGATTCCCGGGTAGGCCGGCGACTGGACGTAACACGTTTGCAGCCGGCAGTCGCGGAACTCGCGCTCACAGTACGACCTGGAAAAACAGATGCAATGTCAACATCATCATCGTCGTCGTCGTCGTCGTCGTTTGGCGTCACGACCCGCCCGAGCAATGAAACAAAAATATGCATAAATTTCATCAACTTTAAAAGGTTATTTATATTCATTGAATAAATCAATTTTGGTAAAAGCTTCGCGAAATGTTTCCTGCTGATGCTGGCTGCTTCTGGATACCGCTGATTCCATCGGCTCAGGACATCGTCATGCATTCTGATTACCTCCCACGGCAGATGCAAGCATGTGCATCAGCAGAAGCATCACAAACCACGACGACGACGACAACGGAGAAGCTTTATTCAAACATGGCAGGCAGCATAAGTGAACCGCCGCGCACATTAGGCATGTATTTGGCCTTCCCCTTTTAGAGTGAAGTCCACTTGGCATAATGTGCGGGAGTGAAAATGTATTTTTGGCATAAGAATGTGAATTGTGATGTTGTTTTGAAAATGAGAGACTCAGAACGGTGACAATAAGATTCATCATTTTGAAGCATAGTAGAAGCTATTTTGAATGAGACTTTTTCTTTTGTTCCTGCCAAAAATATCTGTTTTTTCACACGGTCCAATCTCACCCCCACTCACCCTCCTGCATTCAAAACTCACCCTTGCACCACCTCGCCGCGCCGGTTCGGATAAAGCTCCGGGTGGGGACCGTATCGATTGAACACTTCCATCTGTTGTTCCGCCCGGGAGTCGAAGGCAAAGTATGTCTGCAATGAAAATGAAAACGGGGAGAACAATTATTAATTGGGTATCATCATCATCGCTCATAAATGTTGCGCTCTGCGCGGTGGTGGAGACAAATTTGTCTGAGTTGCTGCTATATTTTGCACGAATAACTTTTGCACGGAAATTATTGATGCGCCGGCTAAACCGGACGATGCATTCATTGAGCGTATTTTCGCATTAATAGGTTATGATCTATTGATGCTTGTTTCAAGTTATAAAACTCGGTGTGCACGTTTGATTCTAAATCATGAATTAAATATTTATCTTAAATAATTTAATATAAATTCAAAAACAAAGCAACACTCAAAATGTGCCAGGAAAATTGATGCTGATGAAAATAGAAAAATAAATGTTAGGAAAATTATTCAAAGTTACACGGAACAAAATCCGGTTTGCGGAATCGCAAACTTTGCTTCCGATTTGCTCTACCAATCGCAAACCTCCGTTTACACCCGTCAGCAGGAAGCATTGCTTCCAATATCGCAAACGGTGATTTTCGATATCGCAAACGTAACGCCGTAACGCATGCCTGCCAAAAGTACGCAGCACGCAGCCACTACAATATTTACTGTTTTGAATTGACCGTTGCTTTTCAAATTTTGGATGGAAATAAGAAGAAGAAGAAGTTTCAATGTTTTTATTTATTTATTCATAATTCAAAACAAAATCAAAGCATTTGTGTGAGTGGTTTACTACGGAATTTTGATTCTATCAGTCGTCGATTGTTCTGATCTGGTCGTCCTGGATGTCCGCGGGGCTGCAGGTTACTGCTGGGCGTCGGTGCAGCCGTTGGCATGTTACTCCCCGTGACGTGAGTCCCGGTGCCAGCAGTAGGAGAAGAAGGTGGCGTGGCCAAAATGCACTCGTTGATGCTCCACTTGCCAAAGTCTTTGTGGTCGGCACCGCGGCAACTATGTTTTCGGTAATGATTGTACAGGTCCTTCTCATGCTCGGTGACGTTGGCGGCGGTGCCACCCGGATAGAGGTGCTGAGACCGGTGCAGCGTGCTCGGGTCGTCGATGTGGCTGATTTCCAGCGTCGCGCAACGAGCTTGCACGTTTCTTGAGCGGATTCGCGTACCGCCAGAAGTTCTGCTCGTCCTGGAGGTTGACCGCCGAACTTCACCTCGAGAATCGACTTGAGCGGAGTGACCTCCACTAGAAGACCGTCTGCCTGGAACAAGTCCCCAGAATCTCCGCCATCAGTCGGATCTGTGAAGGTGTTTGTCGAACTCACGGTGCAATTGCGAGCCGTAGACTGCGAAAGAGAACACCAAATTAAATTTCAATATTATCGTTTCTTGACTTTTCTAGAATGAAAAAAAGAACTCTGAAATTCTAACATTTTAATTGATTCTCAAAAATTCTCAAAAATTCTCTAAAATTCTCAAAAATTCTCAAAAACTCTCTAAAATTCTCAAAAATTTTCAAAAGTTCTCAAAAATTCTCAAAATTTCTCAAAAATTCTCAAAAATTCCCAAAAATTCTTTAAAATTCTAAAAAAAATTCAAAAAATTTCAAAAAATCACAAAAAATCACAAAAATTCTCAAAAATTCTAAAAAATTTCAAAAACTCTCAAAAATTCTCAAAAATTCAAAAAATTCTCAAAAATTCACAAAAACTCTCTAAAATTTTTTAAAATCTCAAAAATTCTCAAGATTTTTCAAGAATTCTCAAAAATTCTCTAAAATTTTCAAAATTTCACAAAAATTCAGCAAAACTCTCTAACATTCTTTAAAAATTTTCAAAAATTCTCAAAAATTCTCAGAAATTCTCAAAAGTTCTCTTAAATTCTCTAAAATCTTCTTAAATTCTCTAAAATTCTCTGAAATTCTCTAAAATTCTCTAAAATTCTCTAAAATTCTCTAAAATTCTCTAAAATTCTAAAATTCTCTAAAATTCTCTAAAATTCTCTAAAATTCTCTAAAATTCTCTAAAATTCTCTAAAATTCTCTAAAATTCTCTAAAATTCTCTTAAATTCTCTTAAATTCTCTAAAATTCTCTAAAATTCTCAAAAATTCTCAAAAGTTCTCAAAAATTCTCAAAAATTCTCAAAAATTCTCAAAATTTCTCAAAAATTTCCAAAAATTCTTTAAAATTCTCAAAAAATTTCAAAAATTCTCAAAAAAAATTTAAAATTCTCAAAAATTCTCAAAAAATTTCAAAATTCTCAAAAACTCTCTAAAATTCTTTAAAATTCTCTAAAATTCTCAAAATTCTCGAAAATTCTCAAAATTAAAAATTAAAAATTCTCAAAATTCACAAAACTCTCAAAAATTTTAAATTCTCAAGAATTCTCAAGATTTTTCAATAATTCTCTAAAATTCTCTAAAATTTTAAAATTTCACAAAATTCTCAAAAATTCACAAAAACTCTCTAACATTCTTTAAAAAATTTCAAAAATTCTCAAAAATTCTCAAAAATTCTCAAAAGTTCTCAAAAATTCTCAAAAAATCTCAAAAAATCTCTGAAATTCTCTAAAATTCTCTAAAATCTTCTAAAATTCTCTAAAATTCTCTGAAATTCTCTAAAATTCTCTAAAATTCTCTAAAATTCTCTAAAATTCACTAAAATTCTCTAAAATTTTCTAAAATTCTCTAAAATTCTGTAAAATTCTCTAAAATCATCTAAAATTCTCTAAAATTCTCTAAAATTTTCTAAAATTCTCTAAAATCCTCTAAAATTCTCTTAAATTCTCTAAAATTCTCTAAAATTCTCTAAAATTCTCTAAAATTCTCTAAAATTCTCTAAAATTAACTAAAATTCTCTAAAATTCTCTAAAATTTTCTAAAACTCTCTAAAATTCTCAAAAATTCTCAAAAGTTCTCAAAAATTCTCAAAAATTCTAAAAAATTCCCAAAAATTCTTTAAAATTCTCAAAAAAAAATCAAAAATTCTCAAAAATTCTCAAAAATTCACAAAAAATCACAAAAATTCTCTAAAATTCTTTAAAATTCTCAAAAATTCTAAAAAAATTCAAAAACTCTCAAAAATTCTCAAAAATTCAAAAAGTTCTCAAAAATACACAAAAACTCTCTAAAATTTTTTAAATTCTCGAAAATTCTCAAGATTTTACAAAAATTCTCTAAAATACTCTAAAATTTTTAAAATTTCACAAAAATTCTCAAAAATTCACAAAAACTCTCTAACATTCTTTAAAAATTTTCAAAAATTCTCAAAAATTCTCAAAAGTTCTCAAAAATTCTATAAAAATTCTCTAAAATTCTCTAAAATCTTCTAAAATTCTCTAAAATTCTCTGAAATTCTCTAAAATTCTCTAAAATTAGCTAAAATTCTCTAAAATTCTCTAAAATTCTCTAAAATTCTCTAAAATTCTCTAAAATTCTCTAAAATTCTCTAAAATTCTGTAAAATTCTGTAAAATTCTGTAAAATTCTCTAAAATTCTCTTAAATTCTCTAAAATTCTCTAAAATTCTCCTAAATTCTCTAAAATTCTCTTAAATTCTCTAAAATTCTCTAAAATTCTCTAAAATTCTCTAAAATTCTCTAAAATTAGCTAAAATTCTCTAAAATTCTCTAAAATTTTAAAATTCTCTAAAATTTTCTAATATTCTCTCAAATTCTCTAAAATTTTCTAAAATTCTCTAAAAATCTAAAATTCTAAAATTCTAAAATTCTAAAATTCTAAAATTCTAAAATTCTAAAATTCTAAAATTCTAAAATTCTAAAATTCTAAAATTTAAAATTCTAAAATTCTAAAATTCTAAAATTCTAAATTCTAAAATTTAAAATTCTAAAATTCTAAAATTCTAAAATTCTAAAATTCTAAAATTCTAAAATTCTAAAATTCTTAAATTCTAAAATTCTAAAATTCTAAAATTCTAAAATTCTAAAATTCTAAAATTCTAAAATTCTAAAATTCTAAAATTCTAAAATTCTAAAATTTAAAATTCTAAAATTCTAAAATTCTAAAATTCAAAATTTAAAATTTAAAATTCTAAAATTCTAAAATTCTAAAATTCTAAAATTCTAAAATTCTAAAATTCTAAAATTTAAAATTCTAAAATTTAAAATTTAAAATTTTGAGAAAATTCTAAAATTCTAAAATTCTAAAATTCTAAAATTCTAAAATTCTAAAATTCTAAAATTCTAAAATTCTAAAATTCTAAAATTCTAAAATTCTAAAATTCTAAAATTCTAAAATTCTAAAATTCTAAAATTCTAAAATTCTAAAATTCTAAAATTCTAAAATTCTAAAATTCTAAAATTCTAAAATTCTAAAATTCTAAAATTCTAGAATTCTAAAATTCTAAAATTCTAAAATTCTAAAATTCTAAAATTCTAAAATTCTAAAATTCTAAAATTCTAAAATTCTAAAATTCTTAAATTCTAAAATTCTAAAATTCTAAAATTCTAAAATTCTAAAATTCTAAAATTCTAAAATTCTAAAATTCTAAAATTCTAAAATTCTAAGTTTTTAAATATTCTAAAATTTTAAAAATTTCTTTTTTTTTAAACTAATTTTAAAATGATTTTTTGTATTTTTGTAATACAAATTTTTTTGTATTCCTGCATTTTTGTATTTTTATATTTTTATATTTTTATATTTTTATATTTTTATATTTTTGTATTTTTGTATTTTTGTATTTTTGTATTTTTGTATTTTTGTATTTTTGTATTTTTGTATTTTTGTATTTTTGTATTTTTGTATTTTTGTATTTTTGTATTTTTGTATTTTGTATTTTTGTATTTTTGTATTTTTGTATTTTGTATTTTTGTATTTTTGTATTTTTGTATTTTTGTATTTTGTATTTTTGTATTTTTGTATTTTTGTATTTTTGTATTTTGTATTTTGTATTTTGGTATTTTATTTTGGTATTTTGGTATTTTGGTATTTTGGTATTTTGGTATTTTGGTATTTTGGTATTTTGGTATTTTGGTATTTTTGTATTTTTGTATTTTTGTATTTTTGTATTTTTGTATTTTTGTATTTTTGTATTTTTGTATTTTTGTATTTTTGTATTTTTGTATTTTTGTATTTTTGTATTTTTGTATTTTTGTATTTTTGTATTTTTGTATTTTTGTATTTTTGTATTTTTGTATTTTTGTATTTTTGTATTTTTGTATTTTTGTATTTTTGTATTTTTGTATTTTTGTATTTTGTATTTTGTATTTTTGTATTTTTGTATTTTGTATTTTTGTATTTTGTATTTTTGTATTTTTGTATTTTGTATTTTTGTATTTTGTATTTTTGTATTTTTGTATTTTTGTATTTTGTATTTTGTATTTTTGTATTTTTGTATTTTTGTATTTTTGTATTTTTGTATTTTGTATTTTTGTATTTTGTATTTTTATTTTTGTATTTTTGTATTTTTGTATTTTTGTATTTTTGTATTTTTGTATTTTGTATTTTGTATTTTTGTATTTTGTATTTTTGTATTTTTGTATTTTTGTATTTTTGTATTTTTGTATTTTGTATTTTTGTATTTTTGTATTTTGTATTTTGTATTTTGTATTTTTGTATTTTTGTATTTTTGTATTTTTGTATTTTTGTATTTTTGTATTTTTGTATTTTTGTATTTTTGTATTTTTGTATTTTTGTATTTTTGTATTTTTGTATTTTTGTATTTTTGTATTTTTGTATTTTTGTATTTTTGTATTTTTGTATTTTTGTATTTTTGTATTTTTGTATTCTTGTATTTTTGTATTTTTGTATTTTTGTATTTTTGTATTTTTGTATTTTTGTATTTTTATATTTTTGCAAATTTGAATTTTTGTATTTTTGTATTTTTGTTTTTATGTTTTTTTGTATTTTTGTGTTTTTGTATTTTTGTTTTGTATTTTGAATTTTGTCGTTTAGCATCTAATTTTTTTTTCAATTTATTTGTTTTAGTATTTCTGTATTTATGTGTTTTTGTTATTTCGTTTTCTTTTGTATTTATTCTGTGTATTTTATTTTTCGTATGTTTGTGCTGTTGTTTTCTTTCTGGTTTCATTGGTGTTTTTGTACTTTGGGTTTTGTTTTTGTTTTTATGCTTGGTCGGGATTTTAAGCGCAAAAAACGCAAAACTCGCGTACGTAACTACCTAATCTTTTACGCACTGTTGAACGAGTACTCAATTTCGGCCGATTAGGTAATGCTTTAAAGAGCTGCAAACGCAGGTGCCTCAGAATTTTCGGGCGCCGACTATTTAAAACGGCGATTACCATAGGTTGTTGTCGGTGCTGTGGCGTACGCAACGGGTAATACTGTTGAAGTCGTATGGCCGTGGGCCTCCACCAACGATGCTCCGGCCAAGCTCGAATCGCTTAGCGAGTCACAAAGATACCGGACATCCGTGTCAATCATCGTCGGAAATGTATAGATGGGGTGGCAAGTTCCGCCGGCTGGAATTGGAAAGAAGCTGTTGAGTTTTGTTTAAATGCTTTGCCAAAATTGGACACTAACCTTAGTCTGATTAGTTTCATCCGGACTGAACTATTCAGATCAAAATTTGGAACCGGCATCCCAGTTTCTTGTATCACTGTCAGCGTAACATGGCGGAAGAACCGCCGGAGAGATGACTGGTGTACTTTTTGCGTAACACTCCGTCTCCCCGAAGTTTACCGTCAGCTTCGGCACGCCATGGTCGTCCTCCGTCACGGCACCGGTGACCAGCTGCCTGGTTCTAGCTGGGAGATGATGCTCGGCTAGGATTCCGGTAATTTACTTCCTCTCGCTATGCTCGGTGCTGGAGCTCCTCGATGCCTGGGATCATGTTCACGCCGAGCTTTTTCAGCAACAGCTGCAGCATCTCGTTGTTCACGCCCTAGACCGGATTAACACAAATCTTACGGCGTGGCACTCCCTGGCCGCCGAGGCTATTATTTTTTCAAACGCTCAAACATTTCACACGCGATTTGCCGAACAAAAAAAATACTGCTGCACAATTTTTGTTTGTTTATGTTTGAGCGGTTTGCGCGAGCGGCGCGAACTGCTGATTTTGACAGCAGCGTAACGCATTGGCTGCGTCGGGCGCCACAGAAAAGGGCACGGCAAACTTGGTGTTTGCGATATCGCAAACATTTTTTTCCAAATGCGGAAATAATTCTTTCAAAATCGGAAACATTTTTGATGATTTCGCAAACAGCCAATGTTTTCGAATTCATCGCGAAAATTTTTCGGATCCGCTGACCGGATTTTGTTCCGTGTACCCTTTTCAGGTAATTTTTTAATATTACCTTTAAAACTTCGATTGGTCCTTTGATTTCTCAAATGACGTATCAAGATTTTTAAGAGCGAGTCCACGAACAGGGCATACCCCTTTGTATGGGACGTCGTTTGGACTTCACCAATCTGCCTGAAATTTTTAGGGGTTGTTTGTACATATAAAACTAGCATCTGGCCAAAATATGAGCACTCTAGGTCAACGGGAAGTTGGGCAAATCGGGACACAAAGTTTGAAGGTTCAAAAACGTCAAAAATCTTAAAAAGGCTATAACTTAGGCAAAATTCAATTTAATTTCAAAATTCAAAATGCATCTGAAAGGGCTTCAAAAATGCAACAAAATGCAGGGAGAAGCATCCCAATTGGTTAAATCTAAAGAGAGTTATTGGCATTTCAGTGAAAAAATAGCATAATTTTCAAACTCAAATAAAAAAGTGTTCCATTTTTTAACTTTTAATTTTTAAAGGGCTAAAATGGATTAAAATAAACATTTTGATGCATGTTTCTTATGTGAAATTGTCTCAGGAACACGAATATGATAAAATTATTACCAGAAAATGGGATCTAAGGGGTCTCCCGAGCAAAAATTTACAACCAAAAAATTCACAAAAAGTAAAAGTGTCTATTAAATATGTTAAACTGCCTTACCCAAAGCGTTCTCAATCTCAGATGGTAGTCCCAGATGTCCCCTACAAGCTGCAGGTCGAACCGAGTTGATATCTGGATGGAACACTTTTTTATTTGAGTTTGAAAATTATGCTATTTTTTCACTAAAATGCCAATAACTCTCTTTAGATTTAACCAATTGGGATGCTTCTCCCTGCATTTTGTTGCATTTTTGAAGCCCTTTCAGATGCATTTTGAATTTTGAAATTAAATTGAATTTTGCCTAAGTTATAGCCTTTTTAAGATTTTTGACGTTTTTGAACCTTCAAACTTTGTGTCCCGATTTGCCCCACTTCCCGTTGACCTAGAGTGCTCATATTTTGGCCAGATGCTAGTTTTATATGTACAAACAACCCCTAAAAATTTCAGGCAGATTGGTGAGGTCGATGCGAGATGGGTATGCTTTGCTCGTGGACTCGCTCTTAAGTATGGAAGGCGTTATGTTATAATAACATTTGCGGCAACCATGCGCACCCACGTTTTTATTTATAAGGGATTTATAATATGAGGGTGCGCATGGTTGTTCAAGATGATTCCATACCTTGACTAGCTTTCAAGAATTCCATTCATTAGTATCATTTTGAACTCAGCAGTCAGCGGTTGAACTCGCAATATAAAAGTATTCAATTCAAATGCCAGGGTAGATATTCGAGTGTAACAAAAATTACTTTTTGGCGGGCATTCAGGGGTTTGTTCCGGTGGGCATACTGAGCCCAAATCTCAAATATGAGCTTAACGTAACAGAAGCTGGCGCTGTGCATTTGAAAGTTTGGCATTTTTCGAAAAATTGACCCCAGCCAAATCAAATGGTTTCTAGGGTGTCACGAGGTGCGACGCATATCTTTTTTGCCGGGCCGAAAAAATGCCAAAATTTGAAGAGGTGTACCAAGCTCCAGGGTGCTCCAAACTTCAATGTTATATATACCAAAAGATGCGCAAGGATCTGGCTTACTCGCCATTGATGTCAAAAATAAACGCTTCAGTGGCCAAAATGCCTTAAAAATTGAGATTTTCTAAAAATCTTTTTTTACGGGTTAAATTAAATTTAAAATTCAAATGCAAAGCGCCAGCTCCTGTTACGTCCGATCTAGCTCATATTTGGGATTTGGGCTCAGTATGCCCACCGGAACAAACCTTTGAATGCCCGTTAAAAAGTCATTTTTGTTACACTCTAGTAGATGTATTTACGGTTTATTTTCAAATGTACGAATATATTCTTGTTGTAAATAATTAGGATTTTAAGATTCAAGTTATTTTGATTACAAACCAATTAGTGGTTTCTGATGACCAGAAACAACCACAATCTGAAAAAAATTATATTTGAATAAAAAAAATATAGCGGTGGTCCTTGGTGGTAGCTTTAAAACGTTTTGACAGTGCCATTATTTTTCATGTTGATGATTTTTGCTCAATAATTGTCTGAGATTTCAAAAAAAGTGTTCAAGTGGTTTATGGATGGTCGCAAATCTCAAAAGTTTATTTCATCGCTAAAACTTTTATGCACTCATTTAGTAAACTCAGTAAACCTCGGAGGAAAAAGACTAGTGCTGAAAATTCTTTGTTTTACAACCTGTAACATAAACTTTTTTTAAATCATTTTAAATAGCAATTTCCCACTCGAATTTATAAATTCGTCAACTAATTTTTTAAATTTCCTGAGAATTCTGAATAAATCAAAATCGATACCAAAAACGTTACTTAGTCCACCTTTAGGTGGTTGGTGCCTTCCTCACATTCATAAAGTCAATACATTCAGTAAAAAAGCAACATTCCCCCTTAACATGTTTAACTCATTTCTTTTGATAGGGTTCGCAGACATTCAATATTTCTGGCTAATCGGCAATGTCTGATAAAAAACCTATCCAACGATAGTTCGCATGGAAGATTCAGACAATATCTCTTTCACAATATCTGAAATCCGGCCTCCAAAAAGTGTATAAATAACACTAAAGTGCTAATAACTTTTGATAGGTTTGTCAGATCCTTGATGTTTTAGGCTCATTTGAAAGGTATTTCAATTATCTAACTAACGACGAGCCGCATTAGGGACCCGGACATAATTTTCATCGAAATATCTGAGATCCGGCCTCCAAAAGGTGTATAAATAGCACTTAAGCAATCAAGGAAGTTGTTGTCTTCTTATTCCATAATTGTCAAACTTACGGACCCAATCCTGCAAGAATCTGATTGTAAAAATAATCAAACTTTGTTGTAAATAACTAGGCAGACAGTAATTTAGGAGATGAATAAAAATATATATATATATATATATAGTTCCCGTAGTTTTGAAGATACTAAAATTTCTGTAATGGAAATCTGGGTGCGAAAGCTATTGTTGATGTGTACCGTTAAGTGCTAATAACTTTTGATAGGGTAGTCAGATCTTCAATGATTTGGGCTCATTGGAAAGGTTAAATACCTTTCTGAGAATGTATATCATGATAGGTTTTCTTCCAAAAAACATCCTTTTTACAATCTTCCTGACAAACGCCAAAATAGTTTTTTTAGCATAACTTTTGAAGTACCTAACTAAACTAGCTGATTTTAAATAGAGACCTATGTTATGATATATATGACTATAATCGAGTGACAGTTTTTTGTCCAGCCACCTACACACATCCACACAGACATTTGCTCAGAACATAATTCTGAGTCGATATGTATACGTGAAGGTGGGTCATGAGGTTAAATTAATGAGTTAATTTTTCGAGTGATTTTATAGCCTTTCCTCAGTAAGGTGAAATTAAAAGAAGTAACTCGTATCAAAAAAATTAGTCCTGATAATCGAATGATCAAAATACAGGATATCGAAAGATTGAATAACCAAATCTTGACCCTGTTATCTTAAATCAGCGATTTTCAACGGGGGTACCGGGCCTACTTGATTTACATGGTAGGGGGTACCAGCCTAGAAGGGGGTTGAGAATCGCTGTCTTAAATGAAACACAAATCTGGAACGTTAAGGTTTACATTACGTCCTGTGCAAAAGTTTCTAAGTGAGTGTGGGAGGTCATTTTCTCTAATCTTATTCTGCATCCTTGAAAAGAAAAAAAAACGTCTAAAGCAGCACAATATTGAATTCTGCGACAGCGCAAAAAAAACCTTATCTGCAAAGTTCAAATAACAACATGCTATCACTATCTCTCTATCTCTCTTTCTCTCTCCACGACCTGAGCCACCCACATTTATTTGCTCATCTTTTTCAAGTCCGTGAGAATATCGCACAAGAAAACCGTCGTCCGTCGTCCCCACTAATTGAGTGCTTTGTCTTGTCCACTGAACTGAAGCTAGCTGGCTGGATGGCTGGTGCTACTAAAACAAAACTCTTGTTCTAATACACGACGTATAGAACAGGCAAGCCCAAGCAAGTGTCTGCAAGTTATTTGTCTTGTTTCAGCTTGATTTATCGCTCCTACTTTTTATCCTTCACACCAATTTCCGCACAATTTTTTTACGACCCCCCTCCCCCCACCAACTCCCCCTCTTTCTTTCACAACTTTCCAAACACTTTTCATTTTTCCCGCAGCCATTGTGTGCTGTTGGATTGTGTTTGACCACAGACAGAGAAGCAACGTTGTCCTCGTTGTCACCATAGAACCAGCGCGCGCTTCGTGTACACACTCCTCAGCCGACGCCGTTGCATAACTTCAGGGGTTTCACCTTTCCTCCCGACCTGGCCACGTGGACAACGCCACCACCACCGCCGCCGCCGGTGTGAGATATAAACAGAATAAAGCTAGCCGAGCATCGTCAGCGAAACTTTTGTGGAAAACTTTTTACCCATTGCCGCCGCGCGTTGCACATTGTTCACAATTCACCCCTCTACATCACCTCACCTCACTACAGTGCCACTGTTGCACTTTCATTTCTCTTCTAAAGAGAGATATCTACAGCGAAGTTTACGGCGGGCAGGGGTTCTTGGAATTGTGTAATTAGTTCAATTTTAGATTACATTTTCAAAACAACCTGTGTATATAGGACCTTTTGAAAAAGTAAGCGAGAATTCGACACAGAGTAGTTTATGCAACTAGTTGCAAAAAGAAGTTTTTTCAGCACGAGTCGTACATTTAAGATTTTTTTATTGGGTAAACAAATTTAGACTTATAGGACCCTTTAAAAAAAACTCTAGAAATGTAAACATTCACGGAACAAAATCCGGTTTGCGGAATCGCAAACTTTGCTTCCGATTTGCTCTACCAATCGCAAACCTCCGTTTACACCCGTCAGCAGGAAGCATTGCTTCCAATATCGCAAACGGTGATTTTCGATATCGCAAACGTAACGCCGTAACGCATGCCTGCCAAAAGTACGCAGCACGCAGCCACTACAATATTTACTGTTTTGAATTGACCGTTGCTTTTCAAATTTTGGATGGAAATAAGAAGAAGAAGAAGTTTCAATGTTTTTATTTATTTATTCATAATTCAAAACAAAATCAAAGCATTTGTGTGAGTGGTTTACTACGGAATTTTGATTCTATCAGTCGTCGATTGTTCTGATCTGGTCGTCCTGGATGTCCGCGGGGCTGCAGGTTACTGCTGGGCGTCGGTGCAGCCGTTGGCATGTTACTCCCCGTGACGTGAGTCCCGGTGCCAGCAGTAGGAGAAGAAGGTGGCGTGGCCAAAATGCACTCGTTGATGCTCCACTTGCCAAAGTCTTTGTGGTCGGCACCGCGGCAACTATGTTTTCGGTAATGATTGTACAGGTCCTTCTCATGCTCGGTGACGTTGGCGGCGGTGCCCCGGATAGAGGTGCTGAGACCGGTGCAGCGTGCTCGGGTCGTCGATGTGGCTGATTTCCAGCGTCGCGCAACGAGCTTGCACGTTTCTTGAGCGGATTCGCGTACCGCCAGAAGTTCTGCTCGTCCTGGAGGTTGACCGCCGAACTTCACCTCGAGAATCGACTTGAGCGGAGTGACCTCCACTAGAAGACCGTCTGCCTGGAACAAGTCCCCAGAATCTCCGCCATCAGTCGGATCTGTGAAGGTGTTTGTCGAACTCACGGTGCAATAGACTGCGAGCCGTAGACTGCGAAAGAGAACACCAAATTAAATTTCAATATTATCGTTTCTTGACTTTTCTAGAATGAAAAAAAGAACTCTGAAATTCTAACATTTTAATTGATTCTCAAAAATTCTCAAAAATTCTCTAAAATTCTCAAAATTCTCAAAACTCTCTAAAATTCTCAAAATTTTCAAAAGTTCTCAAAATTCTCAAAATTTCTCAAAATTCTCAAAAATTCCCAAAATTCTTTAAAATTCTAAAAAATTCAAAAATTTCAAAAATCACAAAAATCACAAAATTCTCAAAATTCTAAAAATTTCAAAAACTCTCAAAATTCTCAAAATTCAAAAATTCTCAAAATTCACAAAACTCTCTAAAATTTTTAAAATCTCAAAAATTCTCAAGATTTTTCAAGAATTCTCAAAAATTCTCTAAAATTTTCAAAATTTCACAAAAATTCAGCAAAACTCTCTAACATTCTTTAAAAATTTTCAAAAATTCTCAAAAATTCTCAGAAATTCTCAAAAGTTCTCTTAAATTCTCTAAAATCTTCTTAAATTCTCTAAAATTCTCTGAAATTCTCTAAAATTCTCTAAAATTCTCTAAAATTCTCTAAAATTCTCTAAAATTCTCTAAAATTCTCTAAAATTCTCTAAAATTCTCTAAAATTCTCTAAAATTCTCTAAAATTCTCTAAAATTCTCTAAAATTCTCTAAAATTCTCTTAAATTCTCTTAAATTCTCTAAAATTCTCTAAAATTCTCAAAAATTCTCAAAAATTCTCAAAAGTTCTCAAAAATTCTCAAAAATTCTCAAAAATTCTCAAAATTTCTCAAAAATTTCCAAAAATTCTTTAAAATTCTCAAAAAATTTCAAAAATTCTCAAAAAAAATTTAAAATTCTCAAAAATTCTCAAAAAATTTCAAAATTCTCAAAAACTCTCTAAAATTCTTTAAAATTCTCTAAAATTCTCAAAAATTCTCGAAAATTCTCAAAAATTAAAAAAATTAAAAAAATTCTCAAAAATTCACAAAAACTCTCAAAAAATTTTAAATTCTCAAGAATTCTCAAGATTTTTCAATAATTCTCTAAAATTCTCTAAAATTTTAAAAATTTCACAAAAATTCTCAAAAATTCACAAAAACTCTCTAACATTCTTTAAAAAATTTCAAAAATTCTCAAAAATTCTCAAAAATTCTCAAAAGTTCTCAAAAATTCTCAAAAAATCTCAAAAAATCTCTGAAATTCTCTAAAATTCTCTAAAATCTTCTAAAATTCTCTAAAATTCTCTGAAATTCTCTAAAATTCTCTAAAATTCTCTAAAATTCTCTAAAATTCACTAAAATTCTCTAAAATTTTCTAAAATTCTCTAAAATTCTGTAAAATTCTCTAAAATCATCTAAAATTCTCTAAAATTCTCTAAAATTTTCTAAAATTCTCTAAAATCCTCTAAAATTCTCTTAAATTCTCTAAAATTCTCTAAAATTCTCTAAAATTCTCTAAAATTCTCTAAAATTCTCTAAAATTAACTAAAATTCTCTAAAATTCTCTAAAATTTTCTAAAACTCTCTAAAATTCTCAAAATTCTCAAAGTTCTCAAAATTCTCAAAATTCTAAAAATTCCCAAAATTCTTTAAAATTCTCAAAAAATCAAAATTCTCAAAATTCTCAAAAATTCACAAAAAATCACAAAAATTCTCTAAAATTCTTTAAAATTCTCAAAAATTCTAAAAAAATTCAAAAACTCTCAAAAATTCTCAAAAATTCAAAAAGTTCTCAAAAATACACAAAAACTCTCTAAAATTTTTTAAATTCTCGAAAATTCTCAAGATTTTACAAAAATTCTCTAAAATACTCTAAAATTTTTAAAATTTCACAAAAATTCTCAAAAATTCACAAAAACTCTCTAACATTCTTTAAAAATTTTCAAAAATTCTCAAAAATTCTCAAAAGTTCTCAAAAATTCTATAAAAATTCTCTAAAATTCTCTAAAATCTTCTAAAATTCTCTAAAATTCTCTGAAATTCTCTAAAATTCTCTAAAATTAGCTAAAATTCTCTAAAATTCTCTAAAATTCTCTAAAATTCTCTAAAATTCTCTAAAATTCTCTAAAATTCTCTAAAATTCTGTAAAATTCTGTAAAATTCTGTAAAATTCTCTAAAATTCTCTTAAATTCTCTAAAATTCTCTAAAATTCTCCTAAATTCTCTAAAATTCTCTTAAATTCTCTAAAATTCTCTAAAATTCTCTAAAATTCTCTAAAATTCTCTAAAATTCTCTAAAATTAGCTAAAATTCTCTAAAATTCTCTAAAATTTTAAAATTCTCTAAAATTTTCTAATATTCTCTCAAATTCTCTAAAATTTTCTAAAATTCTCTAAAAATCTAAAATTCTAAAATTCTAAAATTCTAAAATTCTAAAATTCTAAAATTCTAAAATTCTAAAATTCTAAAATTCTAAAATTCTAAAATTCTAAAATTCTAAAATTCTAAAATTCTAAAATTCTAAAATTCTAAAATTCTAAAATTCTAAAATTCTAAGATTCTAAAATTCTAAAATTCTTAAATTCTAAGATTCTAAAATTCTAAAATTCTAAAATTCTAAAATTCTAAAATTCTAAAATTCTAAAATTCAAAATTCTAAAATTCTAAAATTCTAAAGTTCTAAAATTCTAAGATTCTAAAATTCTAAAATTCTAAAATTCTAAAATTCTAAAATTCTAAAATTCTAAAATTCTAAGATTCTAAAATTCTAAAATTCTAAAATTCTAAAATTCTAAAATTTAAAATTCTAAAATTCTAAAATTCTAAAATTCTAAAATTCTAAAATTTAAAATTTAAAATTCTAAAATTCTAAAATTCTAAGGTTCTAAAATTCTAAAATTCTAAAATTCTAAAATTCTAAAATTCTAAAATTCTAAAATTCTAAAATTCTAAAATTCTAAAATTCTAAAATTCTAAAATTCTAAAATTCTAAAATTCTAAAATTCTAAAATTCTAAAATTCTAGAATTCTAAAATTCTAAAATTCTAAAATTCTAAAATTCTAAAATTCTAAAATTCTAAAATTCTAAAATTCTAAAATTCTAAAATTCTTAAATTCTAAAATTCTAAAATTCTAAAATTCTAAAATTCTAAAATTCTAAAATTCTAAAATTCTAAAATTCTAAAATTCTAAGTTTTTAAATATTCTAAAATTTTAAAAATTTCTTTTTTTTTAAACTAATTTTAAAATGATTTTTTGTATTTTTGTAATACAAATTTTTTTGTATTCCTGCATTTTTGTATTTTTATATTTTTATATTTTTATATTTTTGTATTTTTGTATTTTTGTATTTTTGTATTTTTGTATTTTTGTATTTTTGTATTTTTGTATTTTTGTATTTTTGTATTTTTGTATTTTTGTATTTTTGTATTTTTGTATTTTTGTATTTTTGTATTTTTGTATTTTGTATTTTTGTATTTTTGTATTTTTGTATTTTTGTATTTTTGTATTTTTGTATTTTTGTATTTTTGTATTTTGGTATTTTGGTATTTTGGTATTTTGGTATTTTGGTATTTTGGTATTTTGGTATTTTGGTATTTTGGTATTTTGGTATTTTGGTATTTTGGTATTTTGGTATTTTTGTATTTTTGTATTTTTGTATTTTTGTATTTTTGTATTTTTGTATTTTTGTATTTTTGTATTTTTGTATTTTTGTATTTTTGTATTTTTGTATTTTTGTATTTTTGTATTTTTGTATTTTTGTATTTTTGTATTTTTGTATTTTTGTATTTTTGTATTTTTTATATTTTTGTATTTTTGTATTTTTGTATTTTTGTATTTTTGTATTTTTGTATTTTTGTATTTTTGTATTTTTGTATTTTTGTATTTTTGTATTTTTGTATTTTTGTATTTTTGTATTTTTGTATTTTTGTATTTTTGTATTTTTGTATTTTGTATTTTTGTTTTTTTTGTATTTTTGTATTTTTGTATTTTTGTATTTTTGTATTTTTGTATTTTTGTATTTTTGTATTTTTGTATTTTTGTATTTTTGTATTTTTATTTTTGTATTTTTGTATTTTTGTATTTTTGTATTTTTGTATTTTTGTATTTTTGTATTTTTGTATTTTTGTATTTTTGTATTTTTGTATTTTTGTATTTTTGTATTTTTGTATTTTTGTATTTTTGTATTTTTGTATTTTTGTATTTTTGTATTTTTGTATTTTTGTATTTTTGTATTTTTGTATTTTTGTATTTTTGTATTTTTGTATTTTTGTATTTTTGTATTTTTGTATTTTTGTATTTTTGTATTTTTGTATTTTTGTATTTTTGTATTTTTGTATTTTTGTATTCTTGTATTTTTGTATTTTTGTATTTTTGTATTTTTGTATTTTTGTATTTTTGTATTTTTATATTTTTGCAAATTTGAATTTTTGTATTTTTGTATTTTTGTTTTTATGTTTTTTTGTATTTTTGTGTTTTTGTATTTTTGTTTTGTATTTTGAATTTTGTCGTTTAGCATCTAATTTTTTTTTCAATTTATTTGTTTTAGTATTTCTGTATTTATGTGTTTTTGTTATTTCGTTTTCTTTTGTATTTATTCTGTGTATTTTATTTTTCGTATGTTTGTGCTGTTGTTTTCTTTCTGGTTTCATTGGTGTTTTTGTACTTTGGGTTTTGTTTTTGTTTTTATGCTTGGTCGGGATTTTAAGCGCAAAAAACGCAAAACTCGCGTACGTAACTACCTAATCTTTTACGCACTGTTGAACGAGTACTCAATTTCGGCCGATTAGGTAATGCTTTAAAAGAGCTGCAAACGCAGGTGCCTCAGAATTTTCGGGCGCCGACTATTTAAAACGGCGATTACCATAGGTTGTTGTCGGTGCTGTGGCGTACGCAACGGGTAATACTGTTGAAGTCGTATGGCCGTGGGCCTCCACCAACGATGCTCCGGCCAAGCTCGAATCGCTTAGCGAGTCACAAAGATACCGGACATCCGTGTCAATCATCGTCGGAAATGTATAGATGGGGTGGCAAGTTCCGCCGGCTGGAATTGGAAAGAAGCTGTTGAGTTTTGTTTAAATGCTTTGCCAAAATTGGACACTAACCTTAGTCTGATTAGTTTCATCCGGACTGAACTATTCAGATCAAAATTTGGAACCGGCATCCCAGTTTCTTGTATCACTGTCAGCGTAACATGGCGGAAGAACCGCCGGAGAGATGACTGGTGTACTTTTTGCGTAACACTCCGTCTCCCCGAAGTTTACCGTCAGCTTCGGCACGCCATGGTCGTCCTCCGTCACGGCACCGGTGACCAGCTGCCTGGTTCTAGCTGGGAGATGATGCTCGGCTAGGATTCCGGTAATTTACTTCCTCTCGCTATGCTCGGTGCTGGAGCTCCTCGATGCCTGGGATCATGTTCACGCCGAGCTTTTTCAGCAACAGCTGCAGCATCTCGTTGTTCACGCCCTAGACCGGATTAACACAAATCTTACGGCGTGGCACTCCCCTGGCCGCCGAGGCTATTATTTTTTCAAACGCTCAAACATTTCACACGCGATTTGCCGAACAAAAAAAATACTGCTGCACAATTTTTGTTTGTTTATGTTTGAGCGGTTTGCGCGAGCGGCGCGAACTGCTGATTTTGACAGCAGCGTAACGCATTGGCTGCGTCGGGCGCCACAGAAAAGGGCACGGCAAACTTGGTGTTTGCGATATCGCAAACATTTTTTTCCAAATGCGGAAATAATTCTTTCAAAATCGGAAACATTTTTGATGATTTCGCAAACAGCCAATGTTTTCGAATTCATCGCGAAAATTTTTCGGATCCGCTGACCGGATTTTGTTCCGTGTTGAGTGTATCCATTTCACTTGAAAACAGTGATAAATAGTGAAAAATTCGACTTTTCGATTTCAATTTGGGCTTACAACTGTTGTTCATTTGAACCAGTACAAATAATATAAACCTCGAGGTGTGCAGCTAATGAACCGCTTGGATGTATTGGTTTAGCTGTTATTTAATTGTATAATTTATTTGATTTAGCTGATTTGATTAAATTTTATTGCAGAATGACTATTCATTTAACATTCGAACGCTCTGGTAGTTATTTTCATCCATTTTTTTCTTAAAAATTTTCTTACTATTGGTGGAAATGATCAAATTGACGCTTCTGGTTGCTAAAAATCCAGATTTGTCTTAATTTAAAACTTTATATATGGCTGTTTTCGGCTTAGCAGTCGTAAATAATCAATCAAAAACGATCCGTTTTTGTTCTACTTCCGACGTTTCGATGTATTTGACATCTTCTTCAGGGATTCTACAAAAACATTAAACATAGAAACATAAAAATAACCCAAGAGCAAAAGTTGTCTAAAATCTTACAGAGCATAATCGTTTTATCGTCTGGGGGCCTAATTAGTTGGGCATCAACGGTCAGGAAATGGAAAAAGGGGGCTAGCATCAACCTGCTGTAAAGAAGGTCGAAATGTAAGGGTTGGGAGAGTAGATGGACACAAATTAACATTATTACTGGCACGAACGACTGTTTTGAACCACTTTTCGGAAACTTGCAATCAAACTACTAAACAGATCGAAAACTTGTGTGGGGGGAAACAAATAGTGGGTTAAGGTGGGGAGAATGGGAGTAACTACTACTACTACTACTGGAAGCTAAGGTTTGGGGCATGTGTTTGTGAAGACTGTCTCGATCTACACATCTTCTTCACTGTATGCAAAATGCCGGCGTAGGTGCTACTAATACCATCAACATCACTCCGTTTGTTTACGGTGTGATCTGTGTTGATGATATGGCACATCTCTAAAACGTCCAAGGCAGCTGAGCGGCGATGTTGATCCAGGACCTGCGTGTTCCCCAGCTCGAAACTATGCTGCTCTTCGATGGTGTGTTTCAGTACGGCCGTGTACTCCTTCATCCGCTGGACCTCGTACTGGACCGTGGGGCTGTAACAGTTCGGACTACTCCTCAACTCATCCAGTTGCTTCCGCTGGCTCCGATGTTTGCTGAGTCTGGTTTTAAGATGTTGAGTCGTGAGTCCGACGTAGCTTGCTTGGCAGTCAGCGCAGGGGATGCGGTAGATGACGTTGGTTTTCATTTCGTTTGGTATTCGATCCTTAGTGTTGGTGAACAAGCGGTTCACTGTGTTTTCATTCCTTGTTGCGATCGTGATGTTGGGGAAATCAACACTGAGCGATTTCTTAATCCTTTGAGACAGACCATTCACGAAAGGCATTGGTCTGTACTCAACTGATGAGGCTCTTGTCGATTCATCCACAGCGAGTGTCCTCCCGTTCGCTCTGTTGACCAGTCTGTGCCTCAGTGACGTAGGGTAGTGATTGATCTTGAGATGCTGATCGATTATGCTCTCAATCTCGCTCCTCGACAGGTTCGTGCTGAACTCCGTTACTCTGCGGATGAAATTGGTGATCATGTTCATCTTCATGTGCAAAGGGTGGCACGAGAAGTAGTCCAGGAAACGGCCTGACGACATCGGCTTGGAGTACCACTCCGTTCTAATGGTCTGATCTTCCTGTCGCACCAACACCATGTCCAAAAACGGTAATCTCCCGTCCGTCTCCGTTTCGCAGGTGAATTGAAGATTGCGATCATAGCTATTGAAGGTGTTGAGAACATCTTGCACTTTCTGGGGGGGTAGTGCCAGCACGAGATCATCAACATACTTTTTTTTTTTTTTTGTGTGTGGTCCAATCCAATACCCGCTAACCGGTAGCGATATTATGGGAAAGTATAATTTGTATCAGACTTTGTATATGCCGGATGCTGATACAGCTTATCTCAGTCCCGGGTATTAGGTGGTGATAGCCCTCACGCTGCTTCCAACGACCCGTTTCAGAATGACAGAGCTCCTTGCGATCCAATTCCGAGGTCGCTGGGCATTGTTCGGCCCCGCCTGAACATAGAAGCAAGCATCTGAAGGAAACTCGATCTATATTTAGACTTCCAATCCCGTCATGCAAATCAGAGATCAGCGCGTATTTAATATGAGGAGATAACATGTTTCAACACTACGGATCATTTCACTGCTAGAGTGTAAACCTTCTGATGGCCGACTGCTTAGCGTCCCAGACCACCAATCCAAAGGCGTGAGTTCGAATCCCACCTGATTCATTTTCGTTTTTGTTCATATTCAAAGTTCAAATTTCTGATTCCAAATTTCAAAGGTACCGACCGGGATTTGATCCCTGAACTTTCTGCTTGTGAGGCAGAAGCCGTAACCATTAAGCCACGGAGCCGGTTGCAGCACGAGATCATCAACATACTTCCTCAATAAGGGGATTGGGAAATCCAACCGTTGCAGGACGTCCTCCAGAAGTAACTCCATCACTAATTTAAAACTATCAGAATGAGGGAAAGTTATAGTCCTAATTTACCGGAGATATTCCGGTTTTCATTGGGATACCTCGGCCCTCAGATGTGGGTCAATAGAACAAAAAAAATCACATAACAATGCCGGGAATTAAATAAAACTCAAAGGCATTACTCTGATACATCATCCTATACAAAAATAAATGACATGGTTCCAACTGGATTGCAGCATTTCATCCATTTAGGGTATTGGAACCATTTGCTACAAATCAAAAACATATCTTTCTCTTTGAACAGTTGCTCGGGGATGTGTCAGCATAGCATTTATATGTATTGGTGAGAACTAAAATACCAAGAAACCCCGATGGTTTGGCACCCATTTTTATCAAACGAACGGTTTTAGTTTACACAACGTTATGATAGTGTCTGTGAGCGCCGTGTAAAAAGTGATAGTTGGTTGGTTGGCTTCCGAAATTCTCCAAGAAATTCAATCTGCGGTTGATTGTTTGTGGATTTCCTAGTCAGCACTACTTAAAAATATTTATATCACTTTGTTTACACACATTGCTCATCTACAAAATGTGACAGGTCATTTTTCGACGTGTGACGTTACAAGTGTAGTAGTGAAAAAGATGTTCCGCCGAATAATCAAGAAGATGATTTTTTAGATTCCTTTTACCGATCTTTCTTGCGCGAGAGAGGAGAGCCATGTTGCCTTCGGATTTTTTCTCTTGATGAACGTCCAATGATTTTCTTTTGATGATGATTATTCCATCGCTGCTAAAGATCCTTCACCTCTTCAAAGGATAGCTTGAACCTGGCCTACACTACACTTCTACAACAGAACAACACCACATCATTGTAGGGGAAAGTGGGGCAAGTGTAACAAGCTAAGGAAATGTTCGTTATAACCCATTAAAAACGTTAAAAAATCTGTCGGATTTTTTAGAATCATCTTGTTCCAGGTCTTGACTGAGACTTTGATAGAATAAGTTTTAAAAATTCTGTTTTTTAATGTAAAAAAATGATTTTAAAATTTTTGATTTTTCGTACGTTCTACTCAACTAGTGGGGCAAGACGAACAACCCGTTGGGGCAAGAGGAACAATCATGAAACAACATGCTAATTTACTAACAATTGAACTGTTATCACTTAGATACATCAGATTAGGATGTATTTGAAACGTTTCTTTCATTTTTAGATTGAAAAAATAATATTTTACTAAAAATTTGACCGTTTTTACGAAAAATAAAATATTACTTAGATGATAAATAGTAAATTTTTAATGATATTATTATATCGTGTATGGACAATTTTTTTAACAATTGGTTATCAGTTTTTAAGAAATTTTATGTATATTTTTTCACAATAAAATATGTTGCTGCAGCAATTCGTATTTTTTTCCATACTAAAAATCCATATGGTACACTTGCCCCACCTGAACAAGATTTTTTAAAAGCTCTCAACAAAAATAACCAAAAGTCAAATCATACTTTCTAATAAGTGCAAATCATTGGTTGGAACACTACTGATCTAAGAAAAATTGCATTTTGATAAAATGAGCCTTAAAACGAACCCTAAGCCTTATTTTGTACTTTTTAAATATTATAAGGAAACAAAGGTTTTGAAAAAAAAACTTCATTCAATCTTATGCCATGTGGCGTTTATGTCGTTTTGGCGGTTATGTGGTAGTAGAATCAGTTAATTGCATTGCTAGCAACAATTCCTCATACTGGAAATAATCAAAATTGTAAAAATTACGGCCTTAGGAGCGATTGTTCCTCTTGCCCCATATGGTCGTCTTGCCCCACCTTCCCCTACTGCATTCGTACATTGGCCAACACCTCTTCGCAAACCAAAAGTCCATGAGAGTGGACAATCTCCTTAGCAGGGGATTTACACCCATGCTTGTCTCAATAAACTTCTGTTCCGCAACAACTGAATAACTGCAATTTACCGCTGTAAATGCAACATGACACGTGGTGAACGTTACGCACGCATGAAGAGGGATTTTCTCCTACCAACGCGACTCCAGGAACACCCACAACAACAGCAAAATTACAATCAAATCCGCAATGTGAGAGTCTGAGGGCCGTTCTAGATTACGCTCACATTCGCTCTAGTAATATAACGATAAGTTCGTAAGCACGACACACGTAAGACCTATAACCAGAAAAAGATCGATGACCGGCTCTGCAGCAGGATCGGTGATTGGCCGTAAAGCAGGCAAGATAGCGTCATATCCAAGATTCCACACGCGAAGGGCAAGTGCAAGTTTAGTTAGGAAAAAAATCAATTTCAATCAGTACCAGTGCCTGACCATTGTAAGAAGCTGAACTGCAACTGCAGCTTTGGGCTGACGACGAGTGAACAAAAACGCGTTTCTAGCAAGTGTGCGATCATTTGTGCTAAGTTAGTTGTCAATGTGGTCATCTAGGCAGGTCCTGTTCCCAACAAAAATGATCGAGCTTGACTACAAAATGGCTGGCACAGAAACATCGAATCCAAGAGCATCGACTGAGATCGGAAAGATTTGTGTGATTGGTGTTTAAGACGATGTTGGGAACCATTTTGGGAATGCATGAATTTTAAAGCCGTGAAAAAAAGAAGAATAAAGTAGTCGTGTGTTTTGGTTGGGCCTGAAACGAAATATAAAGTCAATAGTGGTCACGACAGCAGGCACTTCTTCAGACCGAACATGTTGTGCAGGTGCTGGTAGCTCGAAGGCGGTCACCGGAAACGTTGTGGCAGTGTCCAAGTCCGAAAGATCACTTCCGACCAGCGCCGGGGACTTCAAGATTAAATGGAACGCGACAAAAGCACGAAGGTGAACTCCGGAAACGTTGTGACATCGTAAAAAGGTTCGATCCCAGCTGGATATCTGCCTACAGGTGATTTGGTTAAGCCGATTAACAAGAATTATTTGCGTATATGAAAATACTAAAAGCTCGTCAAAATCACGATTTGGATCTTCAACTTGAACTTCAATCATAAAACTGAAGTCCGTACTAGAAGTGTTGTTTCAATCAAAAGGGTACTCCTTACATATTGAACAAAAACATGGCTTCAAAAAGTGTTTTGTCAAGTACATGTGTCAAAACCGTTATCAGCGTTGTAAATTCAATTATTTCCCTCGCCTTGGGTTGACCACCCCTGACTCATAGAGGTGGCGTGGCTCGCGTTAAGCTATGAGCTTAGCCAGCCAGCAGCTCCACCGGCAAAACTTTTGTCAACTGACGATTGTGGCAAGCACTTTGAAATGGTGGCACATTTATTATTTACAGCGCCACAAAGTGGATAAGCTTGTATGTCCAAATATATTTTCGGAATTTTGGTACTCGTTCCTTGCTTCGTTTTGTGTTCCACCAAGTTTTGACATCTGGGTCAGCAAAGAGTTCAAAATTGGGGACAGTTCAAATTTGGGATGACATCGGTGGGGGGAAAAAAACATAACCTCACTTACCTGATCGGTGAAATTATCGGTGTGAAAGACGATTTTGACGGCACTTGTTTCGCTGATGAATGTTTGCGGTTGTTCGGACTCGCCGCAAAACTGGCCCGGCTCACGGCGGTTCGACACGTCGGTTTTGGCATTGCCGTCCACAATCTGCAATAAAAAAGGGAGCGCAAAAATGTGTATAAATAAAATGGAAAAATGAAACGAAATCGGTTAACTGGTCGTTACATGCGATTAACTTTTTATTATGAATAATAGCTTGCAGATGGTCTGGCAGTCAAAAGTTTTTTTTCCATTCTCCCCTCGTGGCTTCGTGGCCAAGGGAATTTTATTTATTTCACCATGATTTTCATAAAGCAAAGGTTAACTGACCCCCCAAAATGGCCCCATGGGTCAAACACGCGCCATCACTTTTGGCGCTTTAATTTTTTTTGGTTATCTTGCTTCAATCCGTGATTCTGTGGCTTACAAATTTAATTCATAAAAATATGATTTATTAAAGTTGGACGTGCTTCCTGGCCCGCATGTGTGGTATTTACCCCCGGAGAGCGATAATTTCTCGCGATAAGCCCGTTTTCCGCTTATTTATACCGTTTGCCGAGTGAGTGTACGACACACAAGGACACGAAAAACGGCAAAAAGACCAATTCGATTCTGGGGTCCCGTCCCGTCGTCCCCCACGCCTAGGCCATTAGCCATTAACATTATCATCGCTCAAAATCGGCCAACGGCCATCGCCACCATCATCTACCAAAAGCGAACATCGACAGTGTCACATGTGGCATCCCCAGAGGGAGGGGGGTGGTTATTAGGGTGCTTGATTTTTATGTATGAAATTATAGAAATCGATAAAATTTGAATAACACCAGTTTCAAATCATTTGAACTAGATAAAAAATTAACTGCATACATTGTTTGTTTTTAAAGAACATTTAAGATTTATTCTTTGACGTCTTCAAAAACTACTCAGGTTATTTGTATCCCTCATTGCCCTTAAGTTTTCCTCAAGTGCTCTTAAATCTGCTGTCCCTATTCAGATTGTAGTCTCGATTCGCCACATTTGATGGTAGTTTTGAAAAAAAACTGTAAGGTTTTAGAAATAATCTGGATGCACTAGACTTTGCTTGATGTGCACTACAATTTTTTTAAAATTTTAAACTTGGAAAATTTTTAAATTCTAATTTCCAAAACCCTTAAAACAACATTACAAAAATTCAAAAAAATCCCAATTCCAAAGCTCTAAAGCTCTTTAATTCTGAACTGTGAAAAGTTGGAAAGCTAATATTGTAAATTTCCATATTTTTTTTTTGTATCGCTTTGATTATTAAGCAAGTGTTATTTGTTTGGTCCAACTCTTGAATTTCCGAAATTTATTTTTTTAATTTATTGGTTTTTTTTGAATTTCTTGAATTTTTTTAATTTTTGAATAAAAAACTTCTTGAATTTCTTGTTTTTTTTTTGAAATTTTTGATTTTTTTGAATTTCTTAAATTTCTTGAATTTCTTGAATTTCTTGAATTTCTTGAATTTCTTGAATTTCTTGAATTTCCTGAATTTCTTGAATTTCTTGAATTTCTTGAATTTCTTGAATTTCTTGAATTTCTTGAATTTCTTGAATTTCTTGTATTTCTTGAATTTCTTGAATTTCTTGAATTTCTTGAATTTCTTGAATTTCTTGAATTTCTTGAATTTCTTGAATTTCTTGAATTTCTTGAATTTCTTGAATTTCTTGAATTTCCTGAATTTCTTGAATTTCTTGAATTTCTTGAATTTCTTGAATTTCTTGAATTTCTTGAATTTCTTGAATTTCTTGAATTTCTTGAATTTCTTGAATTTCTTGAATTTCTTGAATTTCTTGAATTTCTTGAATTTCTTGAATTTCTTGAATTTCTTGAATTTCTTGAATTTCTTGAATTTCTTGAATTTCTTGAATTTCTTGAATTTCTTGAATTTTTATGAATTTCTTGAATTTCTTGAATTTCTTGAATTTCTTGAATTTCTTGAATTTCTTAAATTTCTTGAATTTCTTGAATTTCTTGAATTTCTTGAATTTCTTGAATTTCTTGAATTTCTTGAATTTCTTGAATTTCTTGAATTTCTTGAATTTCTTGAATTTCTTGAATTTCTTGAATTTCTTGAATTTCTTGAATTTCTTGAATTTCTTGAATTTCTTGAATTTCTTGAATTTCTTGAATTTCTTGAATTTCTTGAATTTCTTGAATTTCTTGAATTTCTTGAATTTCTTGAATTTCTTGAATTTCTTGAATTTCTTGAATTTCTTGAATTTCTTGAATTTCTTGAATTTCTTGAATTTCTGGAATTTCTTGAATTTCTGGAATTTCTTAAATTTCTTGAATTTCTTAAATTTCTTGAATTTCTTGAATTTCATGAATTTCTTGAATTTCTTGAATTTCTTGAATTTCTTGAATTTCTTGAATTTCTTGAATTTCTTGAATTTCTTGAATTTCTTGAATTTCTTGAATTTCTTGAATTTCTTGAATTTCTTGAATTTCTTGAATTTCTTGAATTTCTTGAATTTCTTGAATTTCTTGAATTTCTTGAATTTCTTGAATTTCTTGAATTTCTTGAATTTCTTGAATTTCTTGAATTTCTTGAATTTCTTGAATTTCTTGAATTTCTTGAATTTTTGGATTTCTGTGAATTTTTTGAATATCTTGATTTTTTTGAATTTTAGGGTTGCTTGAGTAATTTGTTTTGTTTCCCTAAATTTATAGAACGTTTTGTTGCAAACTTGAGCCAATCTTCTATAGAATTCATTATATTTTTTAAAACTATTTTTATTAAATAAGAGTTTATGTAAATTTTGCCTAAATTTTCCAATGGAGTTGAAAAAGAATCGCGCGATTGAAAAGTTCTTTTTCTGGTTTGCATTGTTTCGGGCGCGTTTTTGGGGGGAATTGGAACGACTGCGGAAAGAGGAAGAGTTCCGAATGTTCGAGAGGTTTCATCGGTGTGTGTGTGCGCCGCAGAGGCACACAAAGTGGAGCGGAAAAAGAATCGCCGTCAGTTGAAAAAGAATCGCGCGATTAAATGTTCTTTTTTTGGTTTGCTTTTTTTTTCGCGCTGACATATAGGATAGACCATTAGCGCGCGTTTTTGCATTTTTTTTTTTTTATTCGATTGTGAGTATCGAGACCTCGCGGTTACTCTGCAACGTGTTTTCCGAGCCATTCATTTGATTTTTTTTTCATAAGTCCTTCTTTTATCATCGTTGATTGGAAGGCACGCCGCCGGTTTAGTTCGTTTAAGTTATTGTTTTAATTTCATTAGAATCGGTTACGTAGTTTCCTGTTTTCTTTTTGTTGACAATCGTGGATCGTAATAATTTATTCCAACTGGCAGTTCTAGTATTAACTCATCAAACTATCGATTTTATGAAGAGTAAAGCGTTTTTTATTTACTAATTTTGAAATTTGCACGCGTTATCAAAATTGTACAATTAGTAAATATATACAGCAATTCCCCACGAAAACAGCATGGAAAAAAACAAAAGTGCTCGGATCGGGCTCAAAATTTTTGTGGGAGTTCCCTGGCCGAAATAATTAGACCCGTATTTTTTTGTTTGGCCATTAGGGTGATCTACGCCGTGTTAGGGTGGTCTGAAAAATTGCCATTTTCGTCGATTTTCGCAAAAACCACTTTTTTCGAAAAATCATAACTCCTCGCCATTTTAACCGATTTCAATTGTCTTATACGCAAATGAAAGGTGATAAGTTGGCCTTTCAAAGAAAAATAGTAAGAAGTTTCAAAAAACTAGCCTAACATATGAAAAAGGCGTATGAAACTTTAAAATGCCGTTTTGGCGGTGTCTGGACCAAAGAGCCTATGTCTGGAAATATTTTTATCGGATTCCCCGGACATTTTTACATGACATACTAAAAAATGGGAGGAGTTCATTAACAGGATTCCGAGATATGGTTTTTTGAAAATAAAATCCGTGTTTTTTGACGCGCCGCGCGCAAAAACCGGAGAATGACGAAATTGGCAAAAAATCAACTTTTTTCACTAAAACTGCGATAACTTTAAAATTTCAGCGATGACCTATAGATGTTTGGGTATCAAAAGTTCCGTCTTTTAATTACGAAAATTTTGGTACCCAGACATCTGTAGGTCATCGCTGAAATTTTAAAGTTATCGCAGTTTTAGTGAAAAAAGTTGATTTTTTGCCAATTTCGTCATTCTCCGGTTTTTGCGCGCGGCGCGTCAAAAAACACGGATTTTATTTTCAAAAAATCATAACTCGGAATCCTGTTAATGAACTCCTTCCATTTTTTAGTATGTTATGTAAAAATGTCCGGGGAATCCGATAAAATTATTTCCAGACATAGGCTCTTTGGTCCAGACACCGTCAAAACGGCATTTTAAAGTTGCATACGCCCTTTTCATATGTTAGGCTAGATTTTTGAAACTTCTTACTATTTTTTTTTGAAAGGCCAACTTATCACCTTTCATTTGCGTATAAGACAATTGAAATCGGTTAAAATGGCGAGGAGTTATGATTTTTCGAAAAAAGTGGTTTTTGCGAAAATCGACGAAAATGGCAATTTTTCAGACCACCCTAACACGGCGTAGATCACCCTAATGGCCAAACAAAAAAATACGGGTCTAATTATTTCGGCTAGGGAACCCCCAGAAAAATGTTGAGCCCGATCCGAGCACTTTTGTTTTTTTCCATGCTGTTTTCGTGGGGAATTGCTGTATACTGATAAGTCCAGCCCATAGCACTACTGCTCGGTTGGCACGCGTTCGATTTAAAAAAAACTTTCTAACTAATCAATAATTTATCTTTCCGCAGTCGGCTGCCTAAGATTTAAATTTTTCAACCGATAAACAAAATGCTCATGGTCACATCACTGCCACTCGTGAATCCTGACCTCATACCCATCTACTAACCCCCTCAAAACTCATGTGATACTTTGTCGGAGAAGCAGTCGATTGGGCGGTCTCTATCACTCAAGTATCGGACTAACATTCCCATCCACTTCCCCGTGACTCTACCACTGGTCGTGGCCGGCGCCGGTATTGATCAGCATGATAGGGGCCTTTGAGAAGTTGCGAAGCGAGGAAAGATAGCACCCACTCATCTTCCACGGCTCGTGGATGTAACTTCTGGAGGTCCTGGTCAATAACGGAGTAGCAACTGCGGGTGGGCACCTATGCTTATGCTTATGCTTATTTTGCCTAAATTTTCCAATGTTCAATACCTTAAAAAAATAATTTTAAAAATTTTAAAAAAATTTATCTTAATTAATTTTTTTAATCTTTTTCAATTGTCCGGGAATCGGAATCAGATACTTTTTTAGGACCCTGAATTGGAGCCTTCAAATTCTTGGAAGTTTGAGTTGTTGCATTCTTGAATTATCAAATAATATCAAGTTATCAGCTAATTTAAAAAAGTTCCAAAAATCAACTTAAACTCTCCATATAACGACCGTAGTTTTTCGAAAAATAAAATGTAAATTTTAGCTATATTGGAACCACCCTACTTTTGGAATGGCTTTCGATTGCTCTTTTCCAGCCGATTGGCGGTTGCTTCGAATTCAGTTCCGCCAAACCCAGCTGAACCGGTACCGACCGCACTTCTGACCTATCTGATCCTTTGGATCCCGTCGGATATGCTTTTGTCCTGGTGTGTCTGGGCTTTCTATCTGCTTGAGATGCAAATCCGACGGGAATGTTGAACTGATCCTCTTAATGAGATGGGAACCATTCCCAGTGTATTGATAACACGCCGCCGGCCAAACGGAAGTGGTCGGGCTGGAGCCGGGATTTATGCAATTATTTCGAGGCAAACGGGCTTGTCCGGATCCGGCTAGCGATTTCACCTGTTTTTGCAGATCTGATAGCGTTCCGGCTTCCTGCATGGAGATTGCACATTCGGTTCTCGACCCTTAACCCTTGACTGTTCAGGCTGGTTTTTTTTAATTGTGGTTTTTTGCACCTAACTTATTCCACCAAATGATAAAGCTGGCTCGTTAAGGGTTAAAACCAGGAGCGCTGGAATCTCTTCCCTCTTGGGTGGTTGGTTGTGGCGTAAAATGAGGCTAACGAAGATTGATTGACAATAACGAGCGGCGAGATTCGTAGCACGAGGAAAAGTCGAATGCAAACAGAATTCCACCCACTCACCCCAGTCTGGGAATTCTCAGGTCAAATCAGGCAAATTCATCCCCGGGATTGCAGTTCCAGTTCAGGATTCGTTACCGCATTGATTCAATTACACATTCAGACGTACAGCTTGAGTGCCAATGCTTTAATTAAGGTCAATCCAGAATGTTGGATATTATTGCACACGGGTGCTGCAATTGGCAACATAATGCATTGCGTTGCGGAATGAAATGTCATGGCAAGTGGATTGCATCAAAGATTTATGAACGAGGAAACATTTTTCATTTATAAACAGAAGGTAAAATGATGCATTGCAGTACAGCCTCAGTTTTCAGCCAGTTAGAATCCTTTGTGGTTCTAAAATATTTCTTTAATTCATATAATTTTTAATTTTCATTCGCTAAAGAACAAGCAAATCTTTTTTTAATGTGCAACAATAAAGCCATTTTGCATCGTTTGTTCGTCCATACCAATTTTTAGAACAATTCTGTGATAATTCGGACTACAGCTCTTTTCTGTATTTTAAATTTAGTTTGGTTGTTTTTATCAGCCCGGAAGCATGTTGACAGCTCCCATACAAACTGAGCGTACCCCGTTTTGTGGGCCCAGTGGGCCTAAGATGGCGGCCTTTGATATTATCTAGCCAAAGTTTTGAAAATGGCGAATAGTTAAAATCAATATAGTTTTTGCCTTGTTTCGGTTTAAAACGACAAAATAAGCGTTCTGGAATCATTTTCTTGAAAAACTTGTTTAGAGATACGCCACGTTAAAATATTGATAATAAAAAAAAATTGAAAAAATATTGAAAAGTTGAAGGGAGCGTGCCGCAAAAGCCGTCACGAAAAAAAAGTTTCCCATGCAAATTTTGAGTTGCGTATTTAATGGGCGGACTCCGACGAGGCCCACTTGCCATCTGCCGGTGGATATGCGCAACTCACGAAAACTGTCATGTTAGGGGACGGCTGGTTTTTATGAACAATAAGCACATTTTGCATCATTACTTCTTCGAAACTAGTCTTCACACAATTTTGGCACCTGTCAAAAAAGGGCTATTAATATATTCAAAAACTCCATCTTAGGTCATTCCGCCCACACTGTACTCCAATTCGAAATCGACTTTTTCTGATCATTCTCAAATTTGGTGGAGCTGTTTGTACACATGGAAAAAATGCTGATTTTTCAATAAACGTTTTCTCACAAAAATTCAAATCCCATAATTCGTATTTCTAATTTTTGAAATTTTTTATATGTTTTTGGGGAAATATTGAATATTTTATATTTTGTTTGTTATTTGGATTCAAAATATCTTTTACGTAAAGGTAATAACATTTCACAAATGTTTTATTTTAAAGCATTGAAAATAGGATTGGATTGGAGTTGCAGAGATGTTGGCATTAGAAATTGTGGGAATGTTGGATGAGACTGAAAAAACTTCAATTTTCGTGTTTCTTTTTCTTAAAGCGGCTCTATCTCAGCAACCCGAGGTCCAATCTTCAATGTCTCTTAGACAATTTTATAGCAAATTTTCTGAACTTTTCAAAAAAAATATTTTTAGAAATGGTCACTCATGGTCACTATTTTAAAAAATTGAAAAACTGCAAATATTTCGCTAAAATCAAACATTCGGTGGCTATATCTTGAAAACGGAGCCCTTTATCAAAAAATCTGTAAAGTACTTTTTCATTGCAAATTTAATTTTGCATTAAAAAATAATGTCAAACTTGTTTTTGCATGAAACTTCGATTTTTTCCAAAAATCACTATTTTTTCAAAAATTCATAACTCGGCGGCAGATTTTTTGACCATGTTTCTCTATGGCTCAAAAGTTGCGGATTTTTGTCCCCTAAAACATATCAATAAATCTCGAAAATAAAAAAATACGTATTTTGGGAAATTGAGTTTTAGTGAAAAAAAAGTTGATTAAAAAATCAGCAATTTTTTTCCGTGTACCTATATTTTCTCAAAAGTCCTCAACAATACCTACACTGCCCCTGATCGCATAAATGTCCCATATGCATTTTCATCGATTTCGAGTTATTGATGCAGTTTTGTTTAAAATTGTGTGCTCTTTCAAAAGAGCATATAACATCCAGTACTTTGTTCTAGAAATCAGAAGGAAATCCAGTTTTTTCGTGAAAACTTAACACGTAGCCTTATGTATGGGACAAACTTCAAATGCATTTTTCTCAGCTTGCTGTTTTTGCATATGGGACATTTATGCGAACATGGGCAGTACAACTTTGCCGAAGACACCAAATTGATCAGAAAATTCACTCAAAAGTTACAGCTGTTTGAATATTTACATACCATTTTTGTATGGACAGCAGCAAAAATTGTATGGAGACTTGTATGGATGAACCAATCACACAAAATAGCTTATTTGGTCATAGGGAAGGCCCCCACAAAGTTTGAGCCAAATCAAAAAATACAAATAAAATCCATTTCCGGTTTTGGTAGAGAATTGCTCACCTTCTAATATTTGCCTGATTGTTTCAAATGGTTGAAATTCCTACCATTTCAATGAGTCTTAAGGTGAAATCGGAGTACATCAATTTGGGCTTCTTCTTCTTTGTATTCTTCCTAGTAGTCATTAAAATCATTAGCGTCATCAAGCTGATTGTTTTGTTGTTGTTTACCAACTGAAATCAAACAAAAATCTGTTTATTTTGTTTAGTTTGAAATTTCAATGTTTACAAATATGAGTAATTCACCTTACAGTGTCACTATGAGAAAATATGTTTCAAATGTTTTATTTTTTTAAATATTTACTTGTAAACGTTGAATAATGGTTAGTTAAAAAATATTTATGCCTCTGGATTTCATCAGGGTTGAAGAGTCAGATAACGTTTGAAGCAAGGTTTGAAGCGACTCCAAGTCTTGATTCCATCAGCCCCGACTCCACGAGCGTGAATTTGGTTAAGATCAATGTTCTCAAGGAACCTTCCAACTGTGCCAAGGAGGTTGCTGAAGATCGTGAAACTTAATTAACTAATTTTTGTTAGTTTGAATCAATTACAGCAGATCACGATTTGTAAAACCATTGATTTATATTTAACAGATATTTTGCTTTTGATAAAATAGATGATTTTCAGGATTATTTTTTCAAATATTTTATTTTATTTTACCTAACACGTTTAAACTAATAATATAAAACTTTTAGATAAAGGAGAGATCGGATTGCATTTAAAACTTATTTTTGAAGGCAGTAGCTTTAGATGATCCCCGACGATGTATGTACGTCTCGATCGTGTTGATGTGTTTTCTGCCGACTCAGGTTCGCGTGACGTGGGCCGTTCCGTTGAGCCAAAGCGGAAACAGCCCCTTCGCACAACTGTTCTGAACAACCTTTCTGCGGGATTCTTGCTTACTGCACAAACCTGGTACAAACGCAAAACCATCTCCTTGCTATGCACCAAACCCGAAGTGACGTCCTGACTGCCAAGGCTAAAAGCAGACGACCTGTGAATAAGGGTGGAAATGAACATTTTATTAGCAAAGGTTTGACATCCGGTCAAACCCGTTGACGGGACCTTTGAAGCCCACCTACCTTCAACTCCAGCAGCACACCGACAGATGTTGGGCGGATTTTGAGGAGACTTTTAGCGGGTTCTTTCACACATCGGCTCACCATAACCTTGCGTGCCTTGAAACTGGGTGCGCCGGATAGCTTCCATTCGATCCGCTTGGGTGGTGGGGACATTTTGTTTGTCCGGGCGATCACGCGCTGCTTTATGGCTTCGGCTTGCTCCAGGCGGCACATATCGGACGATGTTGTGCAAGGTGGACGAAAGCAGGACGGTGGCCGACCGGCCATGTGACAGTTCCGTTTCCGATGGTTTGAACGGGGTCGTATCCTGTGCGCTGGCACTGCTTGACTCGGACGAATCGGAACTGCTGGAGGCGGAGGACGAGGAGCAGGACTAATGAGGTTCTGGTGATAAAACTGGTTTCGGTTCGGGTAGAATTGGTGGCAAACGGCTACTTCCTTCGCTTATTCTGCAGCATCACATACAGGGTTTTGTCCAAAACTTCCAGCACGTCGGTTTTGTAGCGAGAACTGCCGGACGAGTAACCCGTGCGCCGGCTAGAGAATCCTCCAGCGGGTTTACTCTGCAGACCAAAATTGCTCATGTCTAGCGGGGAGCGGAAGCAGCGACTCAATCACCATCGGCAAGCGCTCCGTAATCCGGCGAAGATCTGGAACTAAACATACTGAAACCGTCCAGGATGGCAGAATAACCGAAAAATTACGTTCGATTTTGCGACTTTTGTTTGTTTTGCTCGCTTGTTGCGATTTTTCCCGAAAACATGACAGATGCGACAGTAGCAGGTGCAGTGATGCCAATCCGAGGGTGAACGAAATTAAGTCAAATATGATTTTTCTAAAATTGGTTGATTTTATTGTCAAAATGTTGTTTTTTGGTTAGATTAATAAATACTAATGCATTTGAAAAATGTTCCGTTGCTTTTCCTAATATTCTGATTGAAAAAAACTCGTTTGTTTTTTTATTTTCACTTTAACTTGTAATTGGTGGCTGGCAACGATGTTTGCATGTGATGATGTACGTTTGGCAAGGGCTTGTGACAAGGCGAATCGACCAAAAACCTTGAATTTATATACGTTTGTTTCAAAAGTGCATGTCGAAATGATGATTTTCTTGCTGTGTAGGAGCAAAGAAGAAGACAAGTATTTTTTCGTGCGTGGCTGTGCTAAATAATCGCCAAATTGTGAAAAAAGTATAGTTTTTCGGGTCTTCAAAAACAGTTCTTTGGGAAGTTTTCCTCAATAAAGAAAGTGCTTAGTGATATGAAGCTTATCTATAAAGATAGCTTCGAATTACAAGTGAATCTAAATCAGCGCCTAGTTCAAAGAAGAAAATGTTGAAGAAGACTTAAACTAAGTGTCTGAATTGTGATGCTAGAGCCAACTTTCTGGCAGCGGGATTTCGTCTTCACTGAAAATCAAGGACATAAAGCAAATCATTGATTTGAATTAAGGACAAACGACGGCAGCCTTTTCGGCCATTTTTTTTATGCCTTAGAATTTCACCTTAATGTTTGATGATCTAGATACACTGTTTATAGAAAACAATTTTATAATTTAGTTTATGTATTTTGCATTTTTTACGAAAAAAATATATCGTTTTTTTCATTGGATTTATGTTTAAGAGAATTCCCTTGATAAGATTTCAAGGATAATACGATATTATTAATTCAGAACTAATCACGCCTGTTTCTAATGATTTGTGATTAATTCTTCTGCTCTGTTTTGGATAAACGAATGATTTTTTTCATGTTAACAAAATATTTAGGCAACTTTTTTTGTAACGATCTTTCACATTGTTTTCTACAAAGTTTTGAAAATTTCTCATTTTTTTTAAAATACTTAAAAAATCAGTAAACTGAAAACAACACTTACAATCGAGCGAATCATTAAACTTTTCAAAGTGGATACAATTAGTACAGTTCAGACTCAATTATCCAAAGTCGAAAATGTTATGAATCACAATTAACATGACAAGCGTCATTTTTCACAAAAATCTAAATAACTCAACTGTTAACTGTTCTCAACATCCAACATTTCTAGCTAGTGCATCCGTTTGCACCCAACCGGAACGTTCTACAATTCCGACGGACAAAACACCTTTCCTCGTCGGTCGTGTGGAATCCACAATCCCATTCCGACCCAGGAAACCCGTCCGCCGCCATTCATCACGGTAGTAAATACGTGTAAAAATTTGTCACTCAGATTTGTCACCACGTGCCAACACGAGACTCAACTCGAATTGCAGATTGCATCCAGTCCAGGAAACGGTTGCAGCTCGAAATCTGGTTGTAACCATTGCCATACGGATAGAGCACATGGATTTTGCTTTTTGCATTCAAACTCTCTTTCTCGGCCAAACCATGAGTTGCACGTGGTGCACACTGGATTTATGTGCAATGAACTGTGAATTATTTATACCGTCATGGTCGCTCATCACGAATGGGTCGACTCGACATGCAGAATTAACTGTTTGAGGCACTCTTTCTTTGTTCTTGGCCGTTCGTGATAATAAATGTGACTTTTCCAACATGGAAAGGTAGTTATTTTTGGGCATGGCTTTGACCTTGGATGGTTATGTTGAAATTTCGTTGGAAATAAATTTTGGTTTTGAGTTCTAATTGAAGTGAACTCTAAAAAATCTAAATTTTATCTGCGTTTAATCATGACGTTTTTGGACATTTGTGATTTAGAAATTGAAAAATATTTTTTTAAATAAACGCTGAAATTTCACAAACACTTCAGTATAGCGTTCTTTAAAGTGCCCTTGCCTAATTGAAAATATCGATCCGTATCACATTGCATTCCCAGCAGGAAAAGTCCCTTTTTTCCCTGAGAGCACTCAATTTCCGTCCATTTTCACCCGGATCCCAATTTTCACCCTAGAGTGAAACACACAGTGAGAAGAGAAAAACGACCTCGCCAAAGCTCACCTGCAGATAGCCCCCGTCGCAGTGCGTTGCGTTGAGCAGCGTGCCCACTTTGAACTTTTTAAAGTTCAACCGCAGCACCCAGTCACGGGGCGCGCCGCGAAAGCTCCGGAACCGGTACCAGCACGTCAGCGGTCTGTTACGGTTGAGATTGGTCACCTCGGGCGAGGCCACATCCTCGTAGATGTCGACCGTTTTATTGCAGTGGTCCTTGCTCGAGTCGGTGTTACCGCCTGGAAATTGGAAGAAGAGAGAGAGAGAAAAAAAATCACGTGAAAAGTTGAGAAGAAACGCCATCAATTAGTGAATTAGTTCCACCTGAGTCCCAGTGGTTCCCGCGTGGAGTACCTCCCTAAGGGTAACATTAGTCCTAAACCAGCGGTTACTAATCCTGTTATTTAAACCTGCAGATTTATTGTTTTAATATCTATCACTAGGCTTAATTCCACATTTGAGCTCATTCTGACCACGGAACCCCTCCCTCTAATCGCTTGAAGTTTGTATGGGAAAAATCGTCAAAATGTGTGATGAAAAGCAACTGTTTTACTTTTTTTTTTTGAAATTTAAATCATGATTTTGAAATAAAACTAACAGACTTTAAATAATGTTAAGTATGCAATTTTTGAGGTCGCGTAGAATAATGAGACTCAATTTTAACCCATGACGAATATGTATTCCAAAAATTTCAGTATAATTCAAATGGGGAAATGACAGTACCTAATTATTATTTACAAAATTATTTACAAAATTCAAGAGGCACTAGATGTTTCCCACGGAAGTGGATATTTTTGTATTTTGCCTTCCTCACTGAGGTAAGGCTATAATCCTGCTCTAAAAATTAACTTCGTATAAAAACGTCGTTGACCCACCTTCATGTATACATATCGACTCAGCATCGAAAACTGAACAAATGTCTGTGTGTATGTGTGTGTATGTGTGTGTATGTGTGTGTGTATGTATGGCAACCCTGTCTCTAGATATGGCCACTTAAGTGATATTGATGTACTTTTTTGAATCCGGATCTCAAATGTCCGGATCTTAAATGTATGTAAACTATGTCTGGCTCCACTATCTGACCCAACGTTGGTTAGGTTATCAAAATACCTTTCCAACGAGTCTAAAACATTGAAGATCTGGAAACCCTGTCTCGAGATAAGGTCACTTAAGTGATATTGATGTACTTTTTTGAATCCGGATCTCACATAAATGTATGTAAACTATGTCCGGATCCACCATCCGACCCATTGTTGGTTAGGTTATCAAAAAACCTTTCCAACGAGCCCAAAACATTGAAGATCTGGCAACCCTGTCTCGAGATATGGCCACTTAAGTGATATCGATGTACTTTTTGGAAGCCGGATCTAAAAAATAGATGAAACTTGTGTACAGCCATTGTTGTGAGGAAGGCTCCAACCACATAGGTGGATTAAGTTAGTTTTTTTTATAAATTTAACCGATACTAAAAGAACAAGAAAAATAAAAACATTCATTTCATTCAAAAAAAAATGCCTTAGTAATCCCGAACAAAGTCAGTGATAAGACTGTTATATTTTTCATAGTTTTTGTTTTTTTTTATTCTAATGATTGCAAATCATACTAATGCATTTTCCTGGATTTTTTTTTTCATTGAAATGTTGATTTCTGGCTTGTAATTTAGATTTTTAGATTTGGTTTGCACACATCAGCATATTTACTTGGTTACTGAACATGAAATCGATTACAATCGTTCGTGTATAACAATTTGAACCAAAAATCATAAATTTTCACAGTCTCATTCTCACTGTGAAGTGGGTGATTGGGGTATTTTTGTAATATACTCAAATTTTATAACTTGCATATCAAGAATTGCAAATTTTTGCATAGATTTTCATCTCGTCAGAGTTCTTAGAGTAAAATGCTACCCAAATGTATTCTATTCAATGCAATGATGTAAAACAATTTGAAGTAAATCAAATAAATGTGATCAGTTAAAAATAAAACGAAAAATACAACAAAGATGAAGAGCATTAAGCCATACCATTTAGCATGTAAAAGAAATGTAATTATTATAAGAGAGTTCAATAAAGACATATTTAATTTCAAAAGAGTAAAATGCACACAATTTTCATAAAATACCGTTTTATCAATTACTTTTTTTAAAATTATTTACATAACGGTTATCAAACGACGCAAAATTTTGTGTGGATTTTAACTTTATTTAAAGTTTACAAATAATTAGAAGTTTTTATATAACATTGTGACAAAATACCGTAATTTTTGAAAATACAAAAATTTTCATAATTTGAAATATTGGGATTGAACGATGGAAATTTTTTCAAAAGATTTTGAAATAAATTAAATCTTATTTAAACAAGTTAAAAATCTTCGAAATTTTTCACAAGATAACTGTACACTAAAACCTCCAATCTTTTTTTTATTTTTATTTTTTTACAAAACTTTGCGTCATTTGATACGAAGGTTTCCAAAAAAGTGTCAACGTGGTTTAAGGGTTTACATACATGTAAATCGTCAAAAATGTCAGAGGTTTGAGCACTCAATTAAACTTTTTTTTAAATCTTTTTGCAGGGTATTAAAATGTACATTTTTATCTGTTTACAAAATAAATATGAAGATATTTTAACCCTTTCGAGCCTGATGGGTCATATATGACCCAAATATCAAAATTTCCAAAACTATCCTATAATTTTGGTATGGTCACAAGACTCATTTTCCCATCATTGACTGATTTTTTTTTAAGTACAGGCCTGAAAGGGTTAAGTTAGCAGTCTCAAAAAACGGGTACCACGATATCTCAACACTGCTTTGACCAAATCGGCTCAAAATTTTGGTATAGACTCGTTAAACTGGTCCTGTGTGCATGACGAAGGCCGATTTTCAATAACTTAATTTTAAACAAGATAAAATTATGTTTATGCTTTTCATATAAAAAATCGTCAGTTTTTGATTTTTGTATTTAAAAAAAAATCGTAATTTCTAAATCGGTCTTCGTCATGCACACGGAATACGTCTTGGGAGTCTTCACCCCAAATTTCAGTCAATTTGGTCCATCCCATCTCGAGATATCGTGGCACTCGTAAATCAACTCGGCGTTTAGAGAAAAGCGTTCACAAAGTTTGGCAGTTCGCTTTGCGCATGGCAAAGTTGTGAACTTAAATCGTCTCTTACTCAGTTCAGTCACGAAATATCGTCATGAAACTTTCAGGAGTGATTGCATTGAAAATAATCTTTTTAGGGAATTTTTGAATTTTCTACATGTAATTTTCTAAGAATGGTCCCAAAGAGAGATGGTAAAAAAAATAATGATTTTAAAAGTGAAGGTTGTTTAAAAAGGAAGTTGGTTTAAAAAGGGGGGTGTGCTGTGAATTTCATATAACTTTAAAGTGTTGGAATAATAAAATAATTGAAAGAATACTATTAAACATTTTTCTTCAACAAAAAGTTCAGATCTTGTATGCCATGTGCTCAATTCGTCAAATGATGCAACCCTATCACTTTTTATCCCCTAAGTTCTATGAAATACTTTATTTCATTCTAAATGGCAATTATTTGGATCAAATTTATCATAATAAACTCATGTGAAATTGGAATTTTAAAAATACAGGGGATTCCCTCTTTGTCGATATCGAAGTGAGAGCGGGAGGTATCAAATTATAGAACGAAGAAATCAGAGTATGCTATTTGAGTGGACTGAAAAATCAATTGACAGAAGGAGTAATATTGATATCGAGAAGATCGACAGCTAAAGAGTAGACTGTACAACTTTTTGAACAGTAAATTGCAAAAGGTATGAGAAACCACTACAGGATGCAGGATTACGGCTCAATTTGAAGTGAAAATAAAACCGAACAGAAATGAAAATTCGGTTGCGAACCACTGCTCCAAACGATGACGATTGAAACTTCTCCGACTCAGTAGCACACAGGTTGAGTTGAAATTGACAATAAATCAAATGGCTTCAAATTAGATAAACGACCATAAATTAAATTGTGCCAAGGGGGGAGAACGCTCTCTCCCTTTCGCAATCGCTTAATTACCTAAATTAAACGAAGGGGAACTTTCGGCAACCTGGGATGCGGAGGGGCGAGAAAGTTCGGTTCAAGTTTCATTCCGAGATTTCTGGACGGGAAAGGGCCTACAGGAAAAGGAAAAACGAATAAAAACACTCATTTTGCAGATTTTTTTCTCCCTAAGCTGTATGGGGCACGCAGTCAGAAAGCGCCCCATGAAATTGAATAATCGCGAAACTTTGCAAACCTCCCTTCCGGATAAATTTCGCTTCGTGGATAAATATTTGCCTTTGTGAGTTTATGTTATTTCTTTTTCCCTCACTCACTCGCTGACTGGCTTTAGGATCAAGCCGCCGAATGAGTCTCTATGCCATTTAGCCTGTGGGTTGGCTGGAAGAGCTCCGCTGGGGAAAATTATGTGTCATAAGCTTTCTTTTCCACTTTTCCGACCCCCACATCCTGAAAAGCGACCCACACAAATACACACACACACACATAATAGCAGCCGGACGCGATATGGTAATGGTAGCATATTTTCTATCATTCCGTTTGCTCCACAATCATATCGTTTTGTGATGGTCGGTGAGGGTGGTCAACAAATCGTTTTGAAAATATAAATAAACTAGTTATTGCAAAGTGTATCAAAATTAGACAAAATAGCGAAGTCCTACATTTTAACTAGACATTCCAAGTTGGATAAATACGACGAGTGCTGAAAAAATCGAATTCAGTCAACCCGAGCAGGGGTAAATAACACGGGAATACCAAATTTTGATATTACTTGAGCAAATAACAGCGACCAAAATGTGTCCTTGGTTGCCCAGTAATAGATGGTAAAATACCATGAAACCATACCAAAGTCTAGTATATGGAAGGGCATAACAATACCAAACCATGTTATTCCAAGGGTAAAATAATACCTCAAAATAAAACCATTTCAATACCAAGTTGAGGTCTTCTGAATTTTTGAACATTGCTTGAATACCAAAACTTGGTATTGCCATTGTTTAATTTTGACGTAGACTTACGTCTTTGTCGAAGGTACTGGGGTGTCATTCCAAAAAACCCGGGCCGAAGGCCCTGGATTACTGCGTCATCCGTCAAACGCTTATATCTTCCTTCCCTCTAATCGAATCGACACGATTTATGTGCCATTCGATTCGAAAATTATTCAGCAATTTGCTATAAAACTTTCATTGTTGGCAAAATAGTTTAACTATTGAAACAATTGAATGTTTTAAAATGTTTTCAAAATGCAGAGATTTTGCAAGCAAAATGAGCGCTTCCCACTCACGGACGGGAATGTCAAGTACCTATTTTGGGGAAAATCATCCGAGCAACGCGACCGAGTGTCGGTCGCGAAAAAGGGGAAGTAGCGGGCCGAAATCATACATAAGAACGTGCGCCAGAGCCCATTCCATCATTCACGTCTCAGACGTCGGACCGGCAGCAGCAGCAGCAGCAGCAGGAAAGCTCAGCCCAGAGCAGCAGCAGCAGGAGAGAGACCAGAGCAGCAGCAGGAAAGCTCAGCCCAGAGCAGCAGGAGAGAGACCAGAGCAGCAGCAGCAGGAGAGAGGGACCAGAACTGGAAAAGAAGTGCGCATCGCCTTCTCGTCGTCACCGTCAGCCAGTTGCCTCTCGATGGCCGGACCGTTAGGATCTTTCGTGGTTGCTGTGGTTCGGAGGTGCTTCAATCCCCATCCCTCGTCCCACCCGGGACGAGGCATCAACAAGATGAGGCGCGCGCCTGCTGCCTTCCGCCGAAAAGCCTCTCGTGGGTCAAGCCTTGGTTGTGAAACAATCGGGACATCCAACTAGCTCGTCGCATTCGCGGCGAGCGCTTCTGAAAGATTTACGTCTCATCAAATTCTAGTGTTGAAAGAGTTGCCCTCGTCCCACCCGGGACGAGGCAGCGAGCTAATTTGAATTTAAATTTCAGGAACAAATTTTGGTCTTCGGGGCCGACGGATTGCACAGCTTTCTGAGGCTGCTCTCGCCCCCAACCCCTATGCCCCCCTCTCCCCCTCCCCCCATTCGGCTCGCTAAAATTCCTTCGTCTCTTTCTTTCCTCTCTTTGCCGTTCGAATGGGTGTTCATTCCAATATATATAGCTAATTCTTCAAATTAATATATGGAAAACCCACATGTCCACATATCTAAATTTTACGTAAGTCTACGCCATTCCGGTTATGTCTGTGACATAACTACTTTGACTTTTTAGGTATTCCCGCGCCCTTGGAAAATCATATTTTGGTATTCCTGTGGTCTTCCACATACATGATTTTGGTATGATTTGATGGTATTTTACCATCTATTACTGGGCAACCAAGATCACATTTTGGTCGCTGATATTTGCACAAGTAATACCAAAATTTGGTATTTTCATACAATTTTTAGTGCAGCAGTTTTTTTTTTCTTAACTTATTTTTATTAGGTCCTTTTAGGTGCTGTGACCAGGTTGGGACCGAGGATCAGTAAAACAATATATAATAACAAAACTCCTTAAATTCCATACTTGGAGATCATGTAACTGACGAGGGTTACTTGGTCCAAGCGGGTCTTGCAGGTCTTGAACCTGCCGATGTACTCGGAGAAAATCCCCCACAGCTCAGCCGAACTATAGAGTACCTCCCCGGCTTCCTTCTCCGTGGCTCCACCGTCTCGGGGGCCACCTTGGCTGCTTCCTGCGGGTCGAGGGTGATCCTTCACTTTTCCGTCCAGAACTGCGCCCGGCAGCGGAGGGAACTCCGCCGGCGTGAACGCCGGAACTGCTGGACTCTGCTTCTCCGCCTTCCTCGCCGGCGGTTTTGGTTTCGACGCCTGCTGTCGCCGCTGGATGAAATCCGCACGCTTGGGGCAGCTGCGGTCCGTAGCTTCGTGGGCACCAGAGCAGTTGGCACACCGCTTTGGCTGGGCTTCCTGGACTTCGCACTCGTCCGTCTTGTGGGGACCCCACAGTTCTTGCACCTCCTTGAGGTGACAGTTCCTGGTTCCATGACCCAGCTGCAAGCAGTTCCTGCACTGGGTCACGTTCGGTCGCTTGTTCCGGTAGGCCTCCCACCGGATGTGAAATCTTCTCAAGCGCTTGATTTCACTCAGCTGCTTGAGGCTGGTGTACCTTGGGGAACGTAACAATGTACGGGGTTTCCTCTGACGAGGCGAACTCTCCCTTTCTCTTGATGGCGTGCACCTCCACAGCATCCAGGTTTTGCGATTCCTTGAGGGTCTTCTTGACGAATTCAGGTGAAGCCGACGGAAGTCCTCGGACGACGACGCGGAGTTGCCGCTCGCTTCGTTTCTCGTGGGTGTAGAACTCCACTTTATTCGCAATCAAGTGGGCCCGCGCGGTCTCAAAACGCTCCTCGGAGGAACACAGCAATTTGACCCCAAACGGTGTTAGCTTGTAACTTGGCTTGGTTGTGCACGGGGACATTACAGTCCTCAGCTTGGCGTAGCTCGTATTCTTTACCACCAGAGGTGGTGGTTTCTTGGCCACTGGAACCACTGGAACCGGTGGGACGCTTCCTTTCCCGGCTGGGATACCATTGTTATTGTTGTTGTTGTTGTTCCCCGCCAGCGGACTGAACTTGTTGTTGTTGAGAAGATTCTCCTCTGAGCCATCCCCGACAACGGCTCCGTTGCTGGTCTTCCTCCGCTTCCCTGTTCCATTTACGGAACGAAACTCGTCCCCGTCGGAGGATTCTTCCACCTCCATCCGTAAGCACTGTGAAAAAACCGCAAGGTTTTTGTTAGTGCAGCAGTTGCAGTTAGTGAAAAAACGGAAATGATCCATATGCAACAGCCAAATCTACTCACCTGATGATTCCATGTTGTTCTTAGTGATATTCTTCACCACACCGAATGCATTTGTCATTGATGAACGGCCTGTGCTTGAAGTTCTTGAAGATTCTGAAAAATAACAAGATTGAAAAATAAGTGTTATTAAAATAAAACTGGATTGACCAAAATTCAATAATCTTTCGATTGGCTCGTTTTTCAAAGTATTTGTTTTTTTTTCAAGTCATTTTAGCGCAAAATTTATTATCTTGTCCAAATTGGTAAAAAAAACCCATAGTTTCAGAGAAAATTGATAAAACACTTTAATACCAAAAGAATACCAAAATGTGCCATCCTGACTTAGAAAATTTTCCACAATTTCAAGTCATTTATGTAGGGGGTATATCAAAAATGTTTAAAATCAAGTTTGAAATTTCCGGTTTTCAATGAAAGTATTCGCTTTGAGACATCATTTTAGTGCAAAATTAATTATTTTGTCAAAATTGGTCAAAATTTTCCCATAGTTTCAGAGGAATTTGATAAAACACTTTAATACCAAAATAATACCAAAATGTGCCATCCTGACTTAGAAAATTTTCAACAATTTCAAGTCATTTCTTTAGGGGGTATATCAAAAATGTTTAATATCAAGTTTGAAATTTCCGGTTTTCAATGAAAGCATTCGCTTTGAGACATTATTTTGGCGCAAAATTAATTATTTTGTCAAAATTGGTCAAAATTTTCCTATAGTTTCAGAGGAATTTGATAAAACACTGTAATACCAAAAGAATACCAATATGTGGTGTTCGACCATTGACAAATTCTGCAATTTTGCAATATCAAAACAAAACCTTTAATTGGTATGATACACAGCTAAAAAAGTAGTAATCCAGCTGCGTGTAAAAGACCTGGGTGTAAAATAAAAATTGCATTATTTTATGCAATTTTATGTGATTTTACACCCTGAAATATGTAGCCCATCAGTATGGGAAACCTACTTGACCGAAATGTCATGCTCAAATATGCGTTTATCCTTACAGCTTTTCATCGGTCTGATGGCCGAGTGGGCTAAGGCGCCAGTCCTTACTGTTGGTGCTGGGTTTGAATCCCGTCGGTTGCAACTTTTTTTTTGTGTTTGCAAAAATTGTACATGCAGTGTGTAATATTAAGTGTTTATTTTGACGAAGGTGATGTGCATGCTTTTGCATGCGATTTTACCATCGGATTTTTTGCTGTGTAGCACATTTTGCTCTTGCATAATCCTTAAGACAAATTTTAAAGGGTCCAGGAATACCAAAATTTGGTATTGATACCAGAGAAAGGTATTATTACGCATTTCCCTTGTTATTTACCCATGCTCGGGAAATTGGAACCACTCTACAACCCATATTGCTTAACAATAACAGTTTTTATCAGTTGTTTTTCGATAAGGTTTAAAAATTATAAGCAAACAATAAACAGCCCAACTGACCGTTAATAACAATCACCAAAATTCTCACCTGAACGATTTCATTCAATCCCTTATTTCCAAAATGTGCCAATTTCAATTCCATTTCATTAAATTCCACCAGCTGCGTAAACTCACTGCAGCGGCTACAAAAACAATAACAAGTAAACAAAAAAAAGAGGAAACAATTCACTCTCACATCGGCGACTGAGTCAGTATGTGTGTGTGGAGGGAAACCCTCTGAAAGTGATTGCAGCATCAATTGATCAGCCATCGCGCGGGATAATTGTATATAGAGTTATCTACGTGCGCATGTATTGCGTGTACGTACACGAAAAAAAGTGAGGTTAAATTTTGTACCGTCCAGCAAAACAAATGGCGTGCTAGTGTGCGTGAGAGCGGGCTTAGATAACTCTATGGGTTAGCCAAACAGCCAATCAACGTCACTATTTATTTTGGTGCGCTCCTCTCCGCTTTCCACGTGTGTGTTGGTGTCCTTTTCCTGTTTCGCTGTTCCCTTTTTCCCTGGTGTGGTGTGGTGTCACACTTTTCCGCCGTCGTGTTGGCGGCAATTCAAATATTATTTTTGAAAATTTCATGCTCCAAATATGAATGAGCGCGAAAGCACCAGCCACGACGTGACGGCCTTTTGTTCTACCCTTTGTTGTTGCTGTCTGCAGTACAGCAGGGTGTACATTTTTGATAATATCCAGAGTTTTTTTTAAAGCCTTATTAATATATGAAACACAATCGCTTATAGGACCCTTAAAAAAACTCAAGATATTTTTTTGAGCAGCAAAAATTGTAAATGGGCCAAAAATAAATTTCAAGTCTAATTTTTAATTGCTACTGTCATGTAATTTCAAAAAAATCAATAAATTTATGAAATACAAAAAACCCGACGGTAAAATCAAACACTGCATGTTCAATTTTTGTTAGCACAAAACAAAGTTGCAACCACCTGGATTCAAATCCAGCACCATCAGTAAAGACTGGTGCCTTATCCAGCTCGGATATCACACCGATGAAGAATGGAAGGTGAAGTATCCAAATCAAAAGTGCTACGATTTGGCTAAAAATTGGGATGGGAGTTCTTTAGCCAAATTAAAAATACTTATAATTTTTTATATGGTGATTAGGGTGCTGATTTTTTCATAGGACCTTTCAAATATTCAGCTAACTTTTTCAGATCTCAACATATTTTTCCTGAAAAGCCCAAATAATAAGCTTTTGAATTGTGGCGCTATTTAATTGGTTCAGCCGTTCCACACATAAGATTTTTTGAAAAATATGTTTTTTTGCAAAAATCGACAAAAAAACATCATTTGTTGGACCACCTTAGTTCGGATAGGAGCACCCTAATCACCGCACAAAAAAAAAAAAAAACGGGTCCTATTATTTTGGCCAAGTAATTCCCACGCCAAATTTGAGCCAAAATTGGAGCACTTTTGATTGGGATACTTCCTGTTTGGCGTGGAATCGCTGTATTTAAGCTTGACATTTCGATCAAGTAGGTTTCCCATAGTGATTGGCAGCACGTTTCAAGGTGTAATATTGAATTCAATTTAATAAAATAATGTAAAATTTATTTTACTAATGTTTTTGCTGAGCAGTCGACTATCTGGTTGTGAATATCCAAGAGACCATCGAGGAAGAGAAGCATCAGTTTACAGAAGAATTCGAAATGAAGACTAGATTGAAAATATGTTTTTCCTGATAATAAGTTATGGGAGAGAACGATGTATGTAAATTAGATAAGGTAAGGTGGGTTTTCAAGTTGTCTAGAAATAATTAGAACCGGATTTTAGAATACGATTTTCAGAAAAGCGTAGATTTGGTCGGATTTCTGAATTTGGCATTCTGAAAAATCCTACAGAAAAAATACGGCTAAATCTAACTGAACCAAAAACCGCTTTCAAAAAATAAATTTTAGCTACAAGCGTTTTTTGGTTCAGGAAACCCACCTTACCTTATCCAATGTATATGCCTCGGACAACTAAACAAAAACAAACAAATGCCAAACACTCTTCAAAGAACAAATATCTATGAAAGCCATGAGAAAGTGAAAATATTGACAGCTAGAAGTGATGTTTAAAACAAGTGGAATCCAAGGGACCGTCGATGAAGAGATTCTTTAAGCAAGAGAAAATATCGAGGAAGGAAGGGACTGACGAAATTATCGGTAGATGGAGCAATATTTTGGTACCGATTGTAATTTAATACGAGGGAAGGAAGATTGTCAAATCGTCACTTATTTGCTATCTTAAGACAACGACCAATTAATACTTTTCGATAGAATCGATTTTTACGTAAGTATTTTTTTAACAATGAACGATGGAGACAATCTTTGTTTCAAACGACGGGTTCGTATACTATTAACAAACGCTCAAAGCTTCAACTAATTTGGTTTTACCAGTTAAAATATACTGATCAATTTGGCAAAGCTTCAGGTTTTGTTTAGGAATTTTCAGAAAAACACACAGGTACACGGATTTTTTTTCCTAATCTAATCTAATCTAATCGAACACAAGCGCAGCCAGTCCGAAGAAAGCATCCGGGAAGAACTTATGGTTAGATTACGCCTCAAGTTCTTTCTTGTCATTATTAATGATTGCAGTACTTTCGAGAACCCCCGAAATGTATTACACTCACTAAAGCGGCCCGGCCTACTGCGTTGCATTAACCGCAAGAGACAGAAGAGACGGAACCCACATTTCATGGAATCATCAGGGGAAGAAGAAGAAGTGAGGACATACCGTACCAACCACTTCGAGTTATTTATAGAATATGGTGTGTAGTGTGTGTAGGGGAATCGTTGGGAAAGGGATTATTGTATTATATAGTAAATGACCTTGTGACATTATTTCACCACTACGGATTAATTCACTCAAGGGGTGTCAACCCCTCGGTGGCCGAGTGGCTAGAGCATCTGACTACCAATCCAAAGGTGTGAGTTCGAATCCCACCTGATTCCATGCGTTTTTTGTTCATATTCAAAGATCAATTATAGTCGAATAATTTCAAGGAGACCGGTCGGGAATCGAACCCGGAACCTTCCGTTTATGAGGCGGGAGCCGTAGCCATTAAGCCACGGGCCGGTCTAGTAAAAGAAGACACTTCCTTAATCTGATTTCTAAAGTATTTATATTTAAACTGTTGGGTAAATTCTGATTTTAGCCTGACGTACTTTATGGAAGAAGCCATTAGCTTATTCTACAGCCTCCATTGTTTTCGTTTTGCCAGTTTGTAAATGTGATGTTTTCCAGTCACTTGTTTTATGTGTTGCTTGTTTTAATAAATTACGTTGAAACCAATGATTTTGATTTCGACGTTCATCGTTATCGATGAGAGATAAGATTATTGACGATAAGCAATAATCTTATCTCTCATCGATAACGATGAACGTCGAATTGATAACGATAATTAATCGTTAAATCAACCGCTACTCAGGCAGACGGTAATAACAAAATTCATACCATTTCAATAACAAATACTATTGACATACCAGAAAGTGTTATAGAATCTTCTAGAAAAATCCATTTTTGCATAAGAGTTTAATAACAGTTTTGGTTATTATAAAAAAATGTGTTATTGGTCTGATATTGACCCACCTAGACCCACCTTCATGTACAGTAGTTGTTCGGTAACTGGGCTGAGAACGTAGCCCAGTCTTCGAATGCTGTTCGCTAACTGGGGTACACGGAAATTTTTTTTCCGTTTTTTAACTTGATTTTTTTTAAATGTTCAGTTTGCTGCAATTCAATAATACTTTGAGATAACTTACAACTTTGCGAAAGACACCGATCATAAAGTCTTTTTTCGTGGTACAGATTTTCGAATCGCAGAATTGTAGGGAAAGTTGTATAGGAAAACTAATTAGGCAAAATTGCTGCTATTGACATAAAATTTAATCCAAATCTAAAAAAACTCGAAAAAAATTGGCGAAACTCTTAAGTATTACTCAATTATATTGTATTAGGATCCCAAAAAGATCTTTTGTTTAATTTTTATTTTTAGCACTTAATTTTTCTGATATTCTGGTTTTTTTAAAGCGTTTGTTGTTTGTAGATATTTTGGCAACTTATTCTGAATTTTTAATTTTTGAAAAACCATGCTTCTGCGAAAAGTTGAAATTTTGTCAACTTATTCATAAAAATAGGGATCGTGCACGCAGGGGAGGATGTTAACAATTTCAAATTCGAAGGCCACGTAGTTTATGCACGATCCCTATTTTTATGAATAAGTTGAACTTTGAGAAAGCTTTACAAAAAATACACGCTCTGGTAGGAAACTGGAGAAGGGGTGTCTTTTTGATTATTTTTTGTAGTTTACTATGGCTTAATCTTGAAAAAAAAACTGGTAAAGAAGGAGAACATGCCTTAGTGCTTTCCTTTGGAATAATTTACCGTAGTTGAATGCGTCTTTTAATTACGAAAATTTTGGTACCATAACATCTATTGGTCATCGCTGAAATTTTTAAGTTATCGCAGTTTTAGTGAAAAAAGTCGATTTTTACCCGTTTTCGTCACTTCCCCATTTTTGCGCGTGGCGCGTCGAAAACCCCAGTTTTTATAAAAAATAAAATAATAAAAATATTTTCAGACATAGGCTCTTTGGTCCCGAGACCTTCAAAACAGCATTTTATGTTTTCATTTAACCTTTTCAAATGTTAAGCTAGATTTTTGAAACTTCTTACTTTTTTTCCCAAATAGCCAAACTAATCACCTTTCTTTTGCGTATAGGACAGCTAAAATCGGATGAAATGGCGCGGAGATATGATTTTTTGAATAAAGTGGTTTTTGCGAAAATCGACGAAAATTGCAATTTTTCGAACCACCCTAACACGGCGTAGGTCACCCTAATGGCCAAACAAAAAAATACGGGTCTAATTATTTCGGCCAAGGATCCCCCAGAAAAAATTTTGAGCCCGATCGGAGAGGTGGGAAAAGTTATCCCGTAGATGGTTATCCCGGGAATAATTTATAGCGCTATGGCGGCCATCTTTATGGCATGCGGGATAACTTGTCATGGTTATCTCAGGAACAATTTTTAAGAGAGATTCCAAAACTTAAAAAAAACGAAAAATTAACATTACCTGGACATGTTTCTTGGCAAAATTTATTGCCCTACATTCCTGGAGTATGAAAATTTGGATGCAAATGAAAAAAATTCCAGGAATATTGTAACATCAAATATTTTAATTCAAATATTTAATAAATTTAAAAATCCTTCTGGGATGAGACTCTGGGTCATCTCCTGGACATGATCCTGGGCAAAACATGTTGCCCTACATTCCTGGAGCATAAAAAAATAACTTGGCATGAGGCCATGTGGAGGAAAAAAATTCCAGAAATATTTGAACTTCAAATATTTTAATTCAAATATTCCATACATTTGAAAATCCTTCTAGGATGGGACTCTGGGTCATTTCCTGGGCATGTATTTAGGCAAAACTTGTTGCCCTATATTCCTGGAGCATAAAAATATAACTTGGCATAAGGCCATGTGGAGGAAAAAAATTCCAGAAATATTTGAACATCAAATATTTTAATTCAAATATTCCATAAATTAGAAAATCCTTCTAGGATGGGACTCTGGGTCATTTCCTGGGCATGTATTTAGGCAAAACTTGTTGCCCTATATTCCTGGAGCATGAAAATACAACTTGGCATAAGGCCATGTGGAGGAAAAAAAATCCAGAAATATTTGAACTTCAAATATTTTAATTCAAATATTCCATACATTTGAAAATCCTTCTAGGATGGGACTCTGGGTCACTTCCTGGACATGTATTTAGGCAAAACTTGTTGCCCTATATTCCTTGAGCATAAAAATACAACTTGGCATGAGGCCATGTGGAGGAAAAAAAATCCAGAAATATTAAAACTTCAAATATTTTAATTCAAAAATTCAATAAATTTGAAATCCTTCTAGGATGGGACTCTGGGTCATTTCCTGGGCATGTATTTAGGCAAAACTTGTTGCCCTATATTCCTGGAGCATAAAAATACAACTTGGCATGAGGCCATGTGGAGGAAAAAAAATCCAGAAATATTAAAACTTCAAATATTTTAATTCAAAAATTCAATAAATTTGAAATCCTTCTAGGATGGGACTCTGGGTCATTTCCTGGGCATGTATTTAGGCAAAACTTGTTGCCCTATATTCCTGGAGCATTAAAATACAACTTGGCATAAGGCCATGTGGAGGAAAAAAATTTCAGAAATATTTGAACTTCAAATATTTTAATTCAAATATTCAATAAATTTGAAATCCTTCTAGGATGGGACTCTGGGTCACTTCCTGGGCATGTATTTAGGCAAAACTTGTTGCCCTATATTCCTGGAGCATAAAAATATAACTTGGCATAAGGCCATGTGGAGGAAAAAAATTCCAGAAATATTTGAACATCAAATATTTTAATTCAAATATTCCATAAATTAGAAAATCCTTCTAGGATGGGACTCTGGGTCATTTCCTGGGCATGTATTTAGGCAAAACTTGTTGCCCTACATTCCTGGAGCATAAAAATACAACTTGGCATAAGGCCATGTGGAGGAAAAAAATTTCAGAAATATTTGAACTTCAAATATTTTTGTTGAGGACAGAGAAAGTGCGCGGAGTGCCCCCACCTTCCGCGCGCCGCTGGCTCACAAGTGGCTGCCAGTCTGCCACTGTGTGACGCAGCACAGCGCGTTCGATGTTTTATAAGCTGTCCCGTTTTGTGTTGTGCCATCGTGCCATTCTACTTCCGTCTGCGGACAAGAATAAACGTTTTAACTTGTACTAAGTCTGTTTTATTTCCGTTACGTTCGCTAGTCTATTTGCCCGTCGCGGGTAATCCAACGTCCAGCGCGCGTATACGACAGTGGCGACGAAAATTCGTCGAATCGCCGGGATTTTATTCGTTTTTTGAAGGTGGGAAACGTCCTAACCTAAAACAACAAAAAAATTTCGGCACCCGCGTGCAAACGAAGGAGGAGCTCCAGCGGATCCGAAATGAGCGACTCGGATGCCCAGCTCCTCTACCAGGAGCAGCTTCGCCAGGAACGACTGCGGCAGGAGCAGCTCCAGCAGGAACAACTGCGCCAAGAACAGCTCCAGCAGGAACAACTGCGCCAGGAACAGCTCCGGCAGGAACAACTGCGCCAAGAACAGCTGCAGGAACAGCGCCGGCAGGAACAACTCCAGCAGGAACAACTCCGTCAAGAACAACTCCGTCAAGAACAACTCCGCCAGCAGCAGCAGCTGCAGAATCCTGATCCGATGATCCGGATGATGGGGATGTTCGAGCAGCTGGTAGCTTCGGTGCAGCAAACTGTCCAGCAGCAGCAGCAGTTCATGGAGCGATTTTCAAGAAGCGCAACCCAGCCACCTCTCAACCCGGAACAGATCATCGACTCGCTTGCTGGGAACATCAAGGACTTCCGGTACGACGCCGACAACAGCGTAACCTTCGCGGCGTGGTACTCCCGGTACGACGATCTGTTCGCCCAAGACGCTGCCCGTCTGCAGGATGACGCCAAGGTCCGGCTATTGCTGCGAAAGCTCGGCCTTCCCGAGCACGAACGATACGTGAGTTTCATACTCCCCGCCGTCCCCAAGGACTTCAGCTTCGCCGACACCGTTGACACGCTCAAGAGCCTCTTCGGTGCGAAGGAATCGGTCGTGAGCAGGCGCTATCGGTGCCTCCAAATCTCGAAGCAGCCAACCGAGGATCACGTCTCGTACGCCTGCAGAGTGAACAAGCTTTGCGTCGAATTCGACTTAGGCAAACTCACCCAAGATGAGTTCAAATGCCTTGTTTACGTTTGCGGATTGAAGTCGGGGAGCGACGCCGAAATCCGTACGCGACTTCTTTCAAGATTGAGGAGAACACTAACGTCACACTGCAGCAGCTGTCAGACGAGTGTCAGCGTCTACTAAACCTACAACATGACAACGCCATGATCGAGACGCCGTCAACCTCCGACGTAAACAAAGTCGAGCAACGATTCGAACGCAACAAAAGCAACAGGCGCGACCGAGATCAACAACCTTACGCTGCCGGCAAGTCCAAAGCAAGCCGCCGCGTCCGTGCTGGTTTTGTGGAGCGGAACACTACGTCCGCGACTGCACCTTCCGGAACCACAAGTGCGCCGATTGCGGAGTCACCGGACATCGCGAGGGCTATTGCAGTTCTGCCAAGCCGCTGAAACCCTTCAAACGAGGAGGCCCGAGGGACTCGGTCAGCAGTAACGTGGTGGTTATCAACGAGTGCACGGTGCAGAAGCGACGGAGATTCGTTTCGGTTGATTTCGGCGGGACACTGATCCGGCTTCAACTGGACACAGCATCCGACATCACCGTGATCAGCAAGGAACTGTGGAGCGAAGTTGGCTGCCCAAGGTTATCGCCGCCCTCCGTTCGCGCTAAAACAGCTTCTGGGACGGAATTGTCGCTGAACGGCGAGTTCCGCTGCGACATCACCATCGCCGGAAGCACCCGCAACGAGCTGATCCGCGTAACCGAGAAACCACTCCAGCTGCTTGGCTCGGATCTTGTGGACAGCTTTGGGCTAGCATCCATCCCGATGGACAGCTACTGCTGCAACGTATCCAGCGTTCCCGACCCAGCGCCGGCACTCAAGTCGGCCTTCCCCAAGGTGTTCAGCAAAAACCTCGGATTGTGCACCAAAACAAAGGTGAAGTTGGAGCTGAAAGAAAACTGCCGACCAGTTTTCTGTCCCAAACGTCCGGTGGCCTACGCGATGGTTGAGGCCGTCGACCGCGAACTGGACAGGTTGCAGCAGCTCAACATCATCACTCCGATCGACTACTCGGAGTGGGCCGCCCCGATTGTCGTGGTGCGGAAGGCCAACGGCTCCATCCGGATTTGCGGAGACTACTCCACCGGCCTCAACGCTGTCCTTCAGCCACACCAGTACCCGCTGCCGCTTCCAGAGGACATCTTCGCCAAGCTGGCCAACTGCAAGGTATTTAGCCAGATCGACCTCTCTGATGCTTTCTTGCAGGTTGAGGTAGACGAACAGGACCGCCACTTGCTCACGATCAACACCCATCGTGGCCTCTACCTCTACAACCGCCTTGCGCCCGGCGTCAAGAATGCCCCGGCGCATTCCAGCAGATCACGTCCACCATGCTGGCCGGAATCCCAGCAGCGTCCTGCTATCTCGATGACGTCATCGTCGGCGGCGCAACCCAAGAAGAGCACGATCGCAACCTCAAAGCCGTTCTGCAACGTATTCAAGACTACGGCTTCACAATTCGTCTCGAGAAGTGCTCGTTTGGGAAGACTGAGATCCGCTACTTGGGGCACATCATCGACAGCCGCGGGCTGCGACCAGACTCTGCGAAGATCGAGGCCATTGTCAACATGCCGCCTCCTACTGATGTGTCTGGTGTTCGATCCTTCCTGGGCGCAATAAATTACTACGGGAAGTTCGTGCCTAACATGCGGATGCTGCGCTACCCAATCGACAAGCTGCTGAAGGAGGATGCGAAGTTTGTGTGGGACTCGGAGTGCCAAAAAGCTTTTGAGAAGTTCAAGCAAATCCTCACCTCCGGTCTGCTTCTTACACATTACGACCCAAGGCAGGAGATTATTGTCTCTGCTGACGCCTCATCCGTTGGACTCGGGGCGACGATCTCGCACAAGTTCCCCGATGGTTCTGTGAAGGTGGTCCAACACGCATCGCGAGCGCTCACGAAGGCGGAGCAGAACTACAGTCAGCCGGATCGCGAGGGTTTGGCCATCGTGTTTGCGGTTACAAAGTTCCACAAAATGATTTTTGGTCGGAGATTTTGCTGCAGACCGACCACGCGCCGCTACTTCGCATATTCGGGTCAAAAGGGATTCCGGTCTACACAGCAAACCGGTTGCAACGCTTCGCACTGAACCTGCTCCTCTACGATTTCTCCATCCAGTACGTCTCCACCGACAAGTTTGGCGACGCCGACGTGCTATCTCGTCTGATCAATCAGCACGTACGACCAGAGGAGGACTACGTTATCGCCAGCGTCCGCCTAGAGGAGGACATCAGGTCAGTAGCCACGGAGTCGATTAATGCGTTGCCTCTCAGTTTTAGAGCCGTTGCCAAAAGCACCCAGTCCGATCCACAACTCCGCAAGATCTATCGGTACGTTCTTGAGGGTTGGCCAAGAGTGAAAGTCGCCGATCCGGAGATCCGGCGCTACCAAACCCGTGCCGACTCGCTCACCGTTGTGGACGGGTGCATCATGTTCGCCGAACGACTAGTCATCCCTGCTCAGCATCGCAAGCGGTGTCTGGAGCAGCTGCACCGAGGCCATCCTGGGATGGTGCGCATGAAGCAGATTGCCAGGAGCTACGTGTACTGGCCCAGCCTGGATGACGAAATCGTGGGCTACGTGAAAGCATGCCAGCCATGCGCCTCGGTAGCACGGTCCCCGCCGCACTCTGCTCCTGTGCCATGGCCGAAAGCAGCTGGCCCGTGGCAACGGATCCATATAGATTTTGCGGGACCGATCAACGGCGACTATTTCCTGATAGCAGTGGACTCCTTTTCGAAGTGGCCTGAAGTAGTTCGCACGCAGCGCATCTCTGCCCACGCAACCATCGCTATCCTCCGCCGGATGTTTTCCCAACTCGGCATGCCTACTATCATCGTGAGCGACAACGGGACGCAGTTCACGAGTGCCGAATTTGCAGAGTTTTGCGCTTCGAACGGCATCCACCACACCACGACCGCTCCGTACCACCCGCAGTCCAACGGGCAAGCGGAACGATTCGTGGACACTTTCAAGCGTGCCGTCAAGAAGATTTCGGAGGGGAGAGGCACCATCGAAGAAGCTTTAGACATCTTCCTGTTGGCGTACCGCAGCACCCCAAACCGCTGCGCACCTGAGGGCAAGTCTCCAGCCGAGATAATGTTCGGTCGCAAAATCCGAACCTGTCTCGAACTACTTCGCCCACCTGCCGATCCCGAACCGCCCCAGAAGGAAGACCAACGTCGAAGCTTCGCCAAGCAAGACCTCGTGTACGCTCAAGTTCACTCCGGCAACGCATGGAAATGGACACCTGGAGTCATCCTCGAGCGGATTGGAAGTGTGATGTACAACGTGCACGTCGGCAACCAACGCGTCATCCGCTCGCACATCAACCAACTGCGAAGTCGTTCCGAGAGCGGACCAGCTGCTTCACTGCGTGCCAAACCGAAAGCGCTGCCGTTAGACGTCCTACTCGGTGAGTGGAAGCTTACGCAACCGTCGTTGGTCCCTGAGCTGCCACCGTTGAGCCCGATGCAGTTGACGCCGTGTCCGTCTTCTCCCGAGCTTGCGGACCCTCCTGAGACGCAAACGAGCGCGTCCAGAACACCACGCCCGTCAACCCCAGAATCTCCGGACCAAGTTGAGACGCCGCCGTGTGTGTCCTCTACGCCGCGTCCTGGATCGCTACCTCCACAAGAGAGTGGTGCAACACCATCTTCTTCGGCTGCGTCGTCGTTGTCTTCCTCGTCTTCATCAAGTACGTCGGAGCCAACCATCGTGCCGCAGCTGGTACCTGAACTTCGGCGTTCCGATAGGAATCGTAGACCGCCTGTAAGATTCGACTACTACCAGCTGTATTAAGAGGGGAGATGTTGAGGACAGAGAAAGTGCGCGGAGTGCCCCCACCTTCCGCGCGCCGCTGGCTCACAAGTGGCTGCCAGTCTGCCACTGTGTGACGCAGCACAGCGCGTTCGATGTTTTATAAGCTGTCCCGTTTTGTGTTGTGCCATCGTGCCATTCTACTTCCGTCTGCGGACAAGAATAAACGTTTTAACTTGTACTAAGTCTGTTTTATTTCCGTTACGTTCGCTAGTCTATTTGCCCGTCGCGGGTAATCCAACGTCCAGCGCGCGTATACGACAATTTTAATTCAAATATTCAATAAATTTGAAATCCTTCTAGGATGGGACTCTGGGTCATTTCCTGGGCATGTATTTAGGCAAAACATGTTGCCCTACATTCCTTGAGCAAAAAAATACAACTTGGCATGAGGCCATGTGGAGGAAAAAAATCCAGAAATATTTGAACTTCAAATATTTTAATTCAAAAATTCAATAAATTTGAAATCCTTCTAGGATGGGACTCTGGGTCATTTCCTGGACATGTATTTAGGCAAAACTTGTTGCCCTATATTCCTGGAGCATAAAAATATAACTTGGCATAAGGTCATGTGGAGGAAAAAAATTCCAGAAATATTTGAACATCAAATATTTTAATTCAAATATTCCATAAATTAGAAAATCCTTCTAGGATGGGACTCTGGGTCATTTCCTGGGCATGTATTTAGGCAAAACTTGTTGCCCTATATTCCTTGAGCATAAAAATACAACTTGGCATAAGGCCAATATTTGAATATTTGAATTAAAATATTTGAAGTTCAAATATTTCTGGATTTTTTTTCCTCCACATGGCCTCATGCCAAGTTGTATTTTTATGCTCCAGGAATGTAGGGCAACAAGTTTTGCCTAAATACATGTCCAGGAAATGACCCAGAGTCCCATCCTAGAAGGATTTCAAATTTATTGAATTTTTGAATTAAAATATTTGAAGTTCAAATATTTCTGGATTTTTTTCCTCCACATGGCCTCATGCCAAGTTGTATTTTTATGCTCAAGGAATGTAGGGCAACATGTTTTGCCTAAAAACATGCCCAGGAAATGACCCAGAGTCCCATCCTAGAAGGATTTCAAATTTATTGAATATTTGAATTAAAATATTTGAAGTTCAAATATTTCTGGATTTTTTTTCCTCCACATGGCCTCATGCCAAGTTGTATTTTTATGCTCCAGGAATGTAGGGCAACAAGTTTTGCCTAAATACACACAGAAAAAAATCAATTCTCGAAACCGTGAAGTCAGTTCACGATTATGAGAACCACGAAGGAATATATTCATGAGTATGGTGCATTTGCAGAAGGATTTCAAATTTATTGAATATTTGAATTAAAATATTTGAAGTTCAAATATTTCTGGAATTTTTTTCCTCCACATGGCCTCATGCCAAGTTGTATTTTTATGCTCCAGGTATGTAGGGCAACAAGTTTTGCCTAAATACTTGTCCAGGAAATGACCCAGAGTCCCATCCTAGAAGGATTTCAAATTTATTGAATTTTTGAATTAAAATATTTGAAGTTCAAATATTTCTGGAATTTTTTTCCTCCACATGGCCTCATGCCAAGTTGTATTTTTATGCTCAAGGAATGTAGGGCAACAAGTTTTGCCTAAATACATGCCCAGGAAATGACCCAGAGTCCCATCCTAGAAGAATTTCAAATTTATTGAATATTTGAATTAAAATATTTGAAGTTCAAATATTTCTGGATTTTTTTCCTCCACATGGCCTCATGCCAAGTTGTATTTTTATGCTCAAGGAATGTAGGGCAACATGTTTTGCCTAAAAACATGCCCAGGAAATGACCCAGAGTCCCATCCTAGAAGGATTTCAAATTTATTGAATTTTTGAATTAAAATATTTGAAGTTCAAATATTTCTGGAATTTTTTTCCTCCACATGGCCTCATGCCAAGTTGTATTTTTATGCTCAAGGAATGTAGGGCAACAAGTTTTGCCTAAATACATGCCCAGGAAATGACCCAGAGTCCCATCCTAGAAGGATTTCAAATTTATTGAATTTTTGAATTAAAATATTTGAAGTTCAAATATTTCTGGAATTTTTTTCCTCCACATGGCCTCATGCCAAGTTGTATTTTTATGCTCCAGGTATGTAGGGCAACAAGTTTTGCCTAAATACTTGTCCAGGAAATGACCCAGAGTCCCATCCTAGAAGGATTTCAAATTTATTGAATTTTTGAATTAAAATATTTGAAGTTCAAATATTTCTGGAATTTTTTTCCTCCACATGGCCTCATGCCAAGTTGTATTTTTATGCTCCAGGAATGTAGGGCAACAAGTTTTGCCTAAATACATGCCCAGGAAATGACCCAGAGTCCCATCCTAGAAGGATTTCAAATTTATTGAATATTTGAATTAAAATATTTGAAGTTCAAATATTTCTGGATTTTTTTCCTCCACATGGCCTCATGCCAAGTTGTATTTTAATGCTCAAGGAATGTAGGGCAACAATTTTGCCTAAATACATGCCCAGGAAATGACCCAGAGTCCCATCCTAGAAGGATTTCAAATTTATTGAATATTTGAATTAAAATATTTGAAGTTCAAATATTTTTGGAATTTTTTTCCTCCACATGGCCTCATGCCAAGTTGTATTTTTATGCTCAAGGAATGTAGGGCAACAATTTTGCCTAAATACATGCCCAGGAAATGACCCAGAGTCCCATCCTAGAAGGATTTCAAATTTATTGAATATTTGAATTAAAATATTTGAAGTTCAAATATTTTTGGAATTTTTTTCCTCCACATGGCCTCATGCCAAGTTGTATTTTTATGCTCCAGGAATGTAGGGCAACAAGTTTTGCCTAAATACTTGTCCAGGAAATGACCCAGAGTCCCATCCTAGAAGGATTTCAAATTTATTGAATTTTTGAATTAAAATATTTGAAGTTCAAATATTTCTGGAATTTTTTTCCTCCACATGGCCTCATGCCAAGTTGTATTTTTATGCTCCAGGAATGTAGGGCAACAAGTTTTGCCTAAATACACACAGAAAAAAATCAATTCTCGAAACCGTGAAGTCAGTTCACGATTATGAGAACCACGAAGGAATATATTCATGAGTATGGTGCATTTGCAGAAGGATTTCAAATTTATTGAATATTTGAATTAAAATATTTGAAGTTCAAATATTTCTGGAATTTTTTTCCTCCACATGGCCTCATGCCAAGTTGTATTTTTTTGCTCAAGGAATGTAGGGCAACATGTTTTGCCTAAATACATGCCCAGGAAATGACCCAGAGTCCCATCCTAGAAGAATTTCAAATTTATTGAATATTTGAATTAAAATATTTGAAGTTCAAATATTTCTGGATTTTTTTCCTCCACATGGCCTCATGCCAAGTTGTATTTTTTTGCTCAAGGAATGTAGGGCAACAATTTTGCCTAAATACATGCCCAGGAAATGACCCAGAGTCCCATCCTAGAAGGATTTCAAATTTATTGAATATTTGAATTAAAATATTTGAAGTTCAAATATTTCTGGAATTTTTTTCCTCCACATGGCCTTATGCCAAGTTGTATTTTTATTCTCCAGGAATGTAGGGCAACAAGTTTTGCCTAAATACTTGTCCAGGAAATGACCCAGAGTCCCATCCTAGAAGGATTTCAAATTTATTGAATTTTTGAATTAAAATATTTGAAGTTCAAATATTTCTGGAATTTTTTTCCTCCACATGGCCTCATGCCAAGTTGTATTTTTATGCTCCAGGAATGTAGGGCAACAAGTTTTGCCTAAATACTTGTCCAGGAAATGACCCAGAGTCCCATCCTAGAAGGATTTCAAATTTATTGAATATTTGAATTAAAATATTTGAAGTTCAAATATTTTTGGAATTTTTTTCCTCCACATGGCCTCATGCCAAGTTGTATTTTTATGCTCAAGGAATGTAGGGCAACAATTTTGCCTAAATACATGCCCAGGAAATGACCCAGAGTCCCATCCTAGAAGGATTTCAAATTTATTGAATATTTGAATTAAAATATTTGAAGTTCAAATATTTCTGGAATTTTTTTCCTCCACATTACCTTATGCCAAGTTGTATTTTTATGCTCCAGGAATGTAGGGCAACAATTTTGCCTAAATACATGCCCAGGAAATGACCCAGAGTCCCATCCTAGAAGGATTTCAAATTTATTGAATATTTGAATTAAAATATTTGAAGTTCAAATATTTTTGGAATTTTTTTCCTCCACATGGCCTCATGCCAAGTTGTATTTTTATGCTCAAGGAATGTAGGGCAACAATTTTGCCTAAATACATGCCCAGGAAATGACCCAGAGTCCCATCCTAGAAGGATTTCAAATTTATTGAATTTTGAATTAAAATATTTGAAGTTCAAATATTTCTGGAATTTTTTTCCTCCACATGGCCTTATGCCAAGTTGTATTTTTATGCTCCAGGAATGTAGGGCAACAAGTTTTGCCTAAATACATGCCCAGGAAATGACCCAGAGTCCCATCCTAGAAGGATTTCAAATTTATTGAATATTTGAATTAAAATATTTGAAGTTCAAATATTTCTGGATTTTTTTCCTCCACATGGCCTCATGCCAAGTTGTATTTTTATGCTCAAGGAATGTAGGACAACAATTTTGCCTAAATACATGCCCAGGAAATGACCCAGAGTCCCATCCTAGAAGGATTTCAAATTTATTGAATATTTGAATTAAAATATTTGAAGTTCAAATATTTCTGGAATTTTTTTCCTCCACATTACCTTATGCCAAGTTGTATTTTTATGCTCCAGGAATGTAGGGCAACAATTTTGCCTAAATACATGCCCAGGAAATGACCTAGAGTCCCATCCTAGAAGGATTTCAAATTTATTGAATATTTGAATTAAAATATTTGAAGTTCAAATATTTTTGGAATTTTTTTCCTCCACATGGCCTCATGCCAAGTTGTATTTTTATGCTCAAGGAATGTAGGGCAACAATTTTGCCTAAATACATGCCCAGGAAATGACCCAGAGTCCCATCCTAGAAGGATTTCAAATTTATTGAATATTTGAATTAAAATATTTGAAGTTCAAATATTTTTGGAATTTTTTTCCTCCACATGGCCTCATGCCAAGTTGTATTTTTATGCTCAAGGAATGTAGGGCAACAATTTTGCCTAAATACATGCCCAGGAAATGACCCAGAGTCCCATCCTAGAAGGATTTCAAATTTATTGAATATTTGAATTAAAATATTTGAAGTTCAAATATTTCTGGAATTTTTTTCCTCCACATTACCTTATGCCAAGTTGTATTTTTATGCTCCAGGAATGTAGGGCAACAATTTTGCCTAAATACATGCCCAGGAAATGACCCAGAGTCCCATCCTAGAAGGATTTCAAATTTATTGAATATTTGAATTAAAATATTTGAAGTTCAAATATTTTTGGAATTTTTTTCCTCCACATGGCCTCATGCCAAGTTGTATTTTTATGCTCAAGGAATGTAGGGCAACAATTTTGCCTAAATACATGCCCAGGAAATGACCCAGAGTCCCATCCTAGAAGGATTTCAAATTTATTGAATTTTTGAATTAAAATATTTGAAGTTCAAATATTTCTGGAATTTTTTTCCTCCACATGGCCTTATGCCAAGTTGTATTTTTATGCTCCAGGAATGTAGGGCAACAAGTTTTGCCTAAATACATGCCCAGGAAATGACCCAGAGTCCCATCCTAGAAGGATTTCAAATTTATTGAATATTTGAATTAAAATATTTGAAGTTCAAATATTTCTGGATTTTTTTCCTCCACATGGCCTCATGCCAAGTTGTATTTTTATGCTCAAGGAATGTAGGGCAACAATTTTGCCTAAATACATGCCCAGGAAATGACCCAGAGTCCCATCCTAGAAGGATTTCAAATTTATTGAATATTTGAATTAAAATATTTGAAGTTCAAATATTTCTGGAATTTTTTTCCTCCACATTACCTTATGCCAAGTTGTATTTTTATGCTCCAGGAATGTAGGGCAACAATTTTGCCTAAATACATGCCCAGGAAATGACCTAGAGTCCCATCCTAGAAGGATTTCAAATTTATTGAATATTTGAATTAAAATATTTGAAGTTCAAATATTTTTGGAATTTTTTTCCTCCACATGGCCTCATGCCAAGTTGTATTTTTATGCTCAAGGAATGTAGGGCAACAATTTTGCCTAAATACATGCCCAGGAAATGACCCAGAGTCCCATCCTAGAAGGATTTCAAATTTATTGAATATTTGAATTAAAATATTTGAAGTTCAAATATTTTTGGAATTTTTTTCCTCCACATGGCCTCATGCCAAGTTGTATTTTTATGCTCAAGGAATGTAGGGCAACAATTTTGCCTAAATACATGCCCAGGAAATGACCCAGAGTCCCATCCTAGAAGGATTTCAAATTTATTGAATATTTGAATTAAAATATTTGAAGTTCAAATATTTCTGGAATTTTCCTCCACATTACCTTATGCCAAGTTGTATTTTTATGCTCCAGGAATGTAGGGCAACAATTTTGCCTAAATACATGCCCAGGAAATGACCCAGAGTCCCATCCTAGAAGGATTTCAAATTTATTGAATATTTGAATTAAAATATTTGAAGTTCAAATATTTCTGGAATTTTTTTCCTCCACATGGCCTCATGCCAAGTTGTATTTTTATGCTCAAGGAATGTAGGGCAACAATTTTGCCTAAATACATGCCCAGGAAATGACCCAGAGTCCCATCCTAGAAGGATTTCAAATTTATTGAATTTTTGAATTAAAATATTTGAAGTTCAAATATTTCTGGAATTTTTTTCCTCCACATGGCCTTATGCCAAGTTGTATTTTTATGCTCCAGGAATGTAGGGCAACAAGTTTTGCCTAAATACATGCCCAGGAAATGACCCAGAGTCCCATCCTAGAAGGATTTCAAATTTATTGAATATTTGAATTAAAATATTTGAAGTTCAAATATTTCTGGATTTTTTTCCTCCACATGGCCTCATGCCAAGTTGTATTTTTATGCTCAAGGAATGTAGGGCAACAATTTTGCCTAAATACATGCCCAGGAAATGACCCAGAGTCCCATCCTAGAAGGATTTCAAATTTATTGAATATTTGAATTAAAATATTTGAAGTTCAAATATTTCTGGAATTTTTTTCCTCCACATGGCCTCATGCCAAGTTGTATTTTTATGCTCCAGGAATGTAGGGCAACATGTTTTGCCTAAATACATGTCCAGGAAATGACCCAGAGTCCCATCCTAGAAGGATTTTCTTATTTATGGATTATTTGAATTAAAATATTTGAAGTTCAAATATTTCTGAAATTTTTTTCCTCCACATGGCCTCATGCCAAGTTGTATTTTTATGCTCAAGGAATGTAGGGCAACAATTTTGCCTAAATACATGCCCAGGAAATGACCCAGAGTCCCATCCTAGAAGGATTTCAAATTTATTGAATATTTGAATTAAAATATTTGAAGTTCAAATATTTTTGGAATTTTTTTCCTCCACATGGCCTCATGCCAAGTTGTATTTTTATGCTCAAGGAATGTAGGGCAACAATTTTGCCTAAATACATGCCCAGGAAATGACCCAGAGTCCCATCCTAGAAGGATTTCAAATTTATTGAATATTTGAATTAAAATATTTGAAGTTCAAATATTTCTGGATTTTTTTCCTCCACATGGCCTCATGCCAAGTTGTATTTTTATGCTCAAGGAATGTAGGGCAACAAGTTTTGCCTAAATACATGCCCAGGAAATGACCCAGAGTCCCATCCTAGAAGGATTTCAAATTTATTGAATATTTGAATTAAAATATTTGAAGTTCAAATATTTCTGGATTTTTTTCCTCCACATTACCTTATGCCAAGTTGTATTTTTATGCTCCAGGAATGTAGGGCAACAAGTTTTGCCTAAATACATGCCCAGGAAATGACCCAGAGTCCCATCCTAGAAGGATTTCAAATTTATTGAATATTTGAATTAAAATATTTGAAGTTCAAATATTTCTGGATTTTTTTCCTCCACATGGCCTCATGCCAAGTTGTATTTTTATGCTCAAGGAATATAGGGCAACAAGTTTTGCCTAAATACTTGTCCAGGAAATGACCCAGAGTCCCATCCTAGAAGGATTTCAAATTTATTGAATATTTGAATTAAAATATTTGAAGTTCAAATATTTCTGGAATTTTTTTCCTCCACATTACCTTATGACAAGTTGTATTTTTATGCTCCAGGAATGTAGGGCAACAATTTTGCCTAAATACATGCCCAGGAAATGACCCAGAGTCCCATCCTAGAAGGATTTCAAATTTATTGAATATTTGAATTAAAATATTTGAAGTTCAAATATTTTTGGAATTTTTTTCCTCCACATGGCCTCATACCAAGTTGTATTTTTATGCTCCAGGAATGTAGGGCAACAAGTTTTGCCTAAATACATGCCCAGGAAATGACCCAGAGTCCCATCCTAGAAGGATTTCAAATTTATTGAATTTTTGAATTAAAATATTTGAAGTTCAAGTATTTCTGGATTTTTTTTCCTCCACATGGCCTCATACCAAGTTGTATTTTTATGCTCCAGGAATGTAGGGCAACAAGTTTTGCCTAAATACATGCCCAGGAAATGACCCAGAGTCCCATCCTAGAAGGATTTCAAATTTATTGAATTTTTGAATTAAAATATTTGAAGTTCAAGTATTTCTGGATTTTTTTTCCTCCACATGGCCTCATACCAAGTTGTATTTTTATGCTCCAGGAATGTAGGGCAACAAGTTTTGCCTAAATACATGCCCAGGAAATGACCCAGAGTCCCATCCTAGAAGGATTTCAAATTTATTGAATATTTGAATTAAAATATTTGAAGTTCAAATATTTCTGGATTTTTTTCCTCCACATGGCCTCATGCCAAGTTGTATTTTTATGCTCAAGGAATGTAGGGCAACAATTTTGCCTAAATACATGCCCAGGAAATGACCCAGAGTCCCATCCTAGAAGGATTTCAAATTTATTGAATATTTGAATTAAAATATTTGAAGTTCAAATATTTCTGGAATTTTTTTCCTCCACATGGCCTTATGCCAAGTTGTATTTTTATTCTCCAGGAATGTAGGGCAACAAGTTTTGCCTAAATACTTGTCCAGGAAATGACCCAGAGTCCCATCCTAGAAGGATTTCAAATTTATTGAATATTTGAATTAAAATATTTGAAGTTCAAATATTTCTGGAATTTTTTTCCTCCACATGGCCTCATGCCAAGTTGTATTTTTATGCTCCAGGAATGTAGGGCAACAAGTTTTGCCTAAATACATGTCCAGGAAATGACCCAGAGTCCCATCCCAGAAGGATTTCAAATTTATTGAATTTTTGAATTAAAATATTTGAAGTTCAAGTATTTCTGGATTTTTTTTCCTCCACATGGCCTCATACCAAGTTGTATTTTTATGCTCCAGGAATGTAGGGCAACAAGTTTTGCCTAAATACATGCCCAGGAAATGACCCAGAGTCCCATCCTAGAAGGATTTCAAATTTATTGAATATTTGAATTAAAATATTTGAAGTTCAAATATTTCTGGATTTTTTTCCTCCACATTACCTTATGCCAAGTTGTATTTTTATGCTCCAGGAATGTAGGGCAACAAGTTTTGCCTAAATACTTGTCCAGGAAATGACCCAGAGTCCCATCCTAGAAGGATTTCAAATTTATTGAATTTTTGAATTAAAATATTTGAAGTTCAAATATTTCTGGAATTTTTTTCCTCCACATGGCCTCATGCCAAGTTGTATTTTTATGCTCCAGGAATGTAGGGCAACAAGTTTTGCCTAAATACATGCCCAGGAAATGACCCAGAGTCCCATCCTAGAAGGATTTCAAATTTATTGAATTTTTGAATTAAAATATTTGAAGTTCAAGTATTTCTGGATTTTTTTTCCTCCACATGGCCTCATACCAAGTTGTATTTTTATGCTCCAGGAATGTAGGGCAACAAGTTTTGCCTAAATACATGCCCAGGAAATGACCCAGAGTCCCATCCTAGAAGGATTTCAAATTTATTGAATATTTGAATTAAAATATTTGAAGTTCAAATATTTCTGAAATTTTTTTCCTCCACATGGCCTCATGCCAAGTTGTATTTTTATGCTCAAGGAATATAGGGCAACAAGAGGAGCGGCCGTGGCTGACTGGTTACGGTGTTCGCTTTGTAAGCGAATGGTTCTGGGTTCGATTCCCATCTGCTCCCAACGAGAAAGTTAAGAACTCATAAATTTGAAATGATGAATATGAACGAAAAATCAAAGTCGCTTGAGGCGGGGTTCGATCCCCCGTCCTTTGGATTGGTAAGCAAAAATGCTAACCACTAGGCCATGACGACTTGGTGAGCGTGGACTGGAATTAGGAATACTGTTACAGAGAGCGAGTTGTGGCGCTATAACCACGGCAAATAGTGTCCAGGGCATTCGTGGAAATACAATGTCCCATCCCAGAGGGTCCCGGAGTACCAAACCTTCTTAGCATGGTGCTCCCAACGAATACAACCAAATCTCGGAGCGTATGGTGGTGTGTCCCCACGCTTCTTCCTCCCTGTCGATTCAGAATTGTGTTGTTGTTCGAACACTCAGTGCTCAAACTCAACCCAATTACGAGTCATCTCTGCGATACGGCTTTACGCAGTAGGCCTGGCCGCTTTAACGCTTGTGATGTTTCAATGCATTCCGATGCAATGGCGCACTACAAATGTTAATAAATGACAAGAAGAGTGCTAGGCGTCATCTAACCTAAGGCACTCTCCAGGATCCCTTCGAAAGATTGGCTGCGCTAGGGTCTGATTAGATTAGATTAGATTAGATTCAAGGAATATAGGGCAACAAGTTTTGCCTAAATACTTGTCCAGGAAATGACCCAGAGTCCCATCCTAGAAGGATTTCAAATTTATTGAATTTTTGAATTAAAATATTTGAAGTTCAAATATTTCTGGAATTTTTTTCCTCCACATGGCCTCATGCCAAGTTGTATTTTTATGCTCCAGGAATGTAGGGCAACAAGTTTTGCCTAAATACTTGTCCAGGAAATGACCCAGAGTCCCATCCTAGAAGGATTTCAAATTTATTGAATTTTTGAATTAAAATATTTGAAGTTCAAATATTTCTGGAATTTTTTTCCTCCACATGGCCTCATGCCAAGTTGTATTTTTATGCTCCAGGAATGTAGGGCAACATGTTTTGCCTAAATACTTGTCCAGGAAATGACCCAGAGTCCCATCCTAGAAGGATTTCAAATTTATTGAATATTTGAATTAAAATATTTGAAGTTCAAATATTTCTGAAATTTTTTTCCTCCACATGGCCTCATGCCAAGTTGTATTTTTATGCTCAAGGAATATAGGGCAACAAGTTTTGCCTAAATACTTGTCCAGGAAATGACCCAGAGTCCCATCCTAAAAGGATTTCAAATTTATTGAATTTTTGAATTAAAATATTTGAAGTTCAAATATTTCTGGAATTTTTTTCCTCCACATGGCCTCATGCCAAGTTGTATTTTTATGCTCCAGGAATGTAGGGCAACAAGTTTTGCCTAAATACTTGTCCAGGAAATGACCCAGAGTCCCATCCTAAAAGGATTTCAAATTTATTGAATTTTTGAATTAAAATATTTGAAGTTCAAATATTTCTGGAATTTTTTTCCTCCACATGGCCTCATGCCAAGTTGTATTTTTATGCTCCAGGAATATAGGGCAACAAGTTTTGCCAAAATACTTGTCTAGGAAATGACCCAGAGTCCCATCCTAGAAGGATTTCAAATTTATTGAATTTTTGAATTAAAATATTTGAAGTTCAAATATTTCTGGAATTTTTTTCCTCCACATGGCCTCATGCCAAGTTGTATTTTTATGCTCCAGGAATGTAGGGCAACATGTTTTGCCTAAATACTTGTCCAGGAAATGACCCAGAGTCCCATCCTAGAAGGATTTCAAATTTATTGAATTTTTGAATTAAAATATTTGAAGTTCAAATATTTCTGAATTTTTCCTCCACATGGCCTCATGCCAAGTTGTATTTTTATGCTCAAGGAATATAGGGCAACAAGTTTTGCCTAAATACTTGTCCAGGAAATGACCCAGAGTCCCATCCTAAAAGGATTTCAAATTTATTGAATTTTTGAATTAAAATATTTGAAGTTCAAATATTTCTGGAATTTTTTTCCTCCACATGGCCTCATGCCAAGTTGTATTTTTATGCTCCAGGAATGTAGGGCAACATGTTTTGCCTAAATACATGTCCAGGAAATGACCCAGAGTCCCATCCTAGAAGGATTTTCTAATTTATGGAATATTTGAATTAAAATATTTGAAGTTCAAATATTTCTGAAATTTTTTTCCTCCACGTGGCCTCATGCCAAGGTGTATTTTTATGCTCAAGGAATATAGGGCAACAAGTTTTGCCAAAATACTTGTCCAGGAAATGACCCAGAGTCCCATCCTAGAAGGATTTCAAATATATTGAATTTTTGAATTAAAATATTTGAAGTTCAAATATTTCTGGAATTTTTTTCTTCCACATGGCCTCATGCCAAGTTGTATTTTTATGCTCCAGGAATGTAGGGCAACATGTTTTGCCTAAATACATGTCCAGGAAATGACCCAGAGTCCCATCCTAGAAGGATTTTCTAATTTATGGAATATTTGAATTAAAATATTTGAAGTTCAAATATTTCTGAAATTTTTTTCCTCCACATGGCCTCATGCCAAGGTGTATTTTTATGCTCAAGGAATATAGGGCAACAAGTTTTGCCAAAATACTTGTCCAGGAAATGACCCAGAGTCCCATCCTAGAAGGATTTCAAATTTATTGAATTTTTGAATTAAAATATTTGAAGTTCAAATATTTCTGGAATTTTTTTCCTCCACATGGCCTCATGCCAAGTTGTATTTTTATGCTCCAGGAATGTAGGGCAACATGTTTTGCCTAAATACTTGTCCAGGAAATGACCCAGAGTCCCATCCTAGAAGGATTTCAAATTTATTGAATATTTGAATTAAAATATTTGAAGTTCAAATATTTCTGAAATTTTTTTCCTCCACATGGCCTCATGCCAAGTTGTATTTTTATGCTCAAGGAATATAGGGCAACAAGTTTTGCCTTAATACTTGTCCAGGAAATGACCCAGAGTCCCATCCTAAAAGGATTTCAAATTTATTGAATTTTTGAATTAAAATATTTGAAGTTCAAATATTTCTGGAATTTTTTTCCTCCACATGGCCTCATGCCAAGTTGTATTTTTATGCTCCAGGAATGTAGGGCAACATGTTTTGCCTAAATACATGTCCAGGAAATGACCCAGAGTCCCATCCTAGAAGGATTTTCTAATTTATGGATTATTTGAATTAAAATATTTGAAGTTCAAATATTTCTGAAATTTTTTTCCTCCACATGGCCTCATGCCAAGTTGTATTTTTATGCTCCAGGAATGTAGGGCAACATGTTTTGCCTAAATACATGTCCAGGAAATGACCCAGAGTCCCATCCTAGAAGGATTTTCTAATTTATGGAATATTTGAATTAAAATATTTGAAGTTCAAATATTTCTGAAATTTTTTTCCTCCACATGGCCTCATGCCAAGTTGTATTTTTATGCTCCAGGAATGTAGGGCAACAAGTTTTGCCTAAATACATGCCCAGGAAATGACCCAGAGTCCCATCCTAGAAGGATTTCAAATTTATTGAATTTTTGAATTAAAATATTTGAAGTTCAAATATTTCTGGAATTTTTTTATTCACATCCAAATTTTCATACTCCTGGAATGTAGGGCAATAAATTTTGCCAAGAAACATGTCCAGGTAATGTTAATTGTTCGTTTTTTTTTAAGTTTTGGAATCTCTCTTAAAAATTGTTCCTGGGATAACCATGACAAGTTATCCCGCATGCCATAAAGATGGCCGCCATAGCGCTATAAATTATTCCCGGGATAACCATCTACGGGATAACTTTTCCCACCTCGATCGGAGAACTTTTTTTTCGAATCATGCTGTTTTCGTGGGGAATTGCTGTATAATGATATCAGATTTTTTCTGTCAACTATAGACTTTCATTTCTACCTAAAATCATTGATTGCCAATTCTCCCAAGAGGAGATCCCCACCGGCCTCAATTCCACGACATTGCAATCTAGTAATGTAATATCTCGCCAGATTCGCTTCTCTGATATGAACACTTGCTACCAATAAAAGCTCTTTAACTCAAACCTCAGACGCGGGCAGAGCAATCGCAAACCTTGAGCTGCAGATTCCCCGAACGATGCCAACTCGTCGTACGTGAACAAATACTCCACCCTGGCCTGATAGAAGAAGAAGGTACAGCTTGCTTCCCAGAATCATCGTCGTACGGCACAAAAGCCTTGGATTTCCCTTTGATGTCAACGGCAACGGGGAGATGATGATGATGATGATGGGGATGCTACGGCGTAAATTGGGTGCTAAGTGTACTGATGCCACGCAGCATCCGACGCATCGTTGACTTTCTGGTCGCAACAACAAACAACAAACTTAGATTGAATTAGCTTATAAGAGCGGATCGTTATCGTTTTCATGATAATTCCGTTGTGTTATGAAGCAATTGAAGAAATTGTACGTTCAATTCAGGACGTTGTGCTAGAGGCAAAACAGCATACGCGTTTAACGAGCTCGAATAACGATTTGAAACGCGCAAATTCCTGGAAGCTGTGACACTAAAACGCACCCTAGAAGAGCAGTGGAATACGAGGAGGTTATGTTTTCGAATAGTTTCAAGCAGAAATAGTCGTGCCCCGCACACACACGCATGGTTTATTGAATCAGCTGCGAAATGGGAGCATTCTCTCCGGCTCTGGAAATGACGAATAAAAAAAGTTGGCAAAATTTCGCCAGCGAGAACAAACCCAACTTTTACGAGCCAATAAACGCAATGCGTACATAAACTGATCCGCATTTTGACACAAATAAAGACAAGCTGGGTAAAAATAAACCAGCGTGCAGGGAAAACGAGAGGAAATCACAATGATTTTTTGTTCTTTCCCGAAAGGCACACAAACGAATAAACTCGAATTGCGACACACGAGCAAAAATAAAAGCACAACCGCAGCGAGCCACAGCTGCTCGTCGTCGTCGACGTTGTCTTATCTGGTGACACTTGTTTTGCAACTTTTTAAGTGAAAATATTATAATATAATAGTTTTAACCAAATATAAATATTTAGAACAAAAATGCACAGTCCAATACGCAAAAATGGTGACGTTCTGGAACATTCACGTCTTGAGAAGATTTTTGTTGCAAATGAGAAGGAGCAACTTTTGTTTTGATTCAAAATTAGGAAGGTTCACGATTAGGGTTTCTTTAAAATCTAACTTTTCAGAAATATTTATGGAATTTTTTTGTCTTCACATGTTAGCCCAACATGTGAAGACAAAAAAATTCCAAAAATATTTCTGAAAAGTTAGATTAAAAAAAAAACCAATTCAAGCTACTTTGTCGAAGAAACAAACAGCAAACCTTAAAATATCAGACTTTTGAACGTAGCAATTCAGGGTTAAGTTTTTAAGAAAAGTGATGCTGCGAGCACATTTAGAGCTCTCAAAATAAACATTTTCGATTTTGAAAAGTCATTGTGGACTTAACCGTCAAACGTTAAGGCCATCTTAATATATATGAAGATAAAGAAGATGCGATTTAAAAAAAAACTTATATTTCATGAAAAATTGCAGGCCAACTTTAAGCGCCAGGTTGCATTCGAAAGAGAAAATTTTGCACTACGAACGCTAAAAAGATCTTAGAATTAATTGTCTTTAAACTCGAGATATATAAATTAAAAAAAAAATTCAAGGAATAAGTTAATGGGACCACACTGACGAAATTACAAAATTGTTAAGCTATATGTTTGTCCATGTAATTTTGCCCACTGAATCTAAATCTGCCCTCAGAATTGAGCCAAGGTGTCGAAATATCGTTTTTTTTCACATTGTTGGCTTCGTCATGATTTCACCAAAGTAGGCCCTGAAAATTGTAGAAGCAATATTTAAAATTTCGTAGTGAAAATAAGTGAATGTCCCAAAATAAATTTATGCAAAAAAAAGACAATTTTGAGATCAAAAATAAATCTCTTCCTTCGAAAAAACCTATCGATTATTTCTTTTGCATTGAAGCTTCTTTAGAAAAAATACTTTAATCCTAAAATAGTTATTGTTTTCAAATTGAGACATTCACTTATTTTCGTTACGAAATTTTAAAAATTATTTCATCAAATTTCAAGGCCTACTTAGGTAAAATAATGACAAAGCTTAAGCTTTTCAACGCAATATATTGAAAAAATTGGATGGATAAGTAAAACATTAGCTTAGCAATACAGGACTCACCAACTTAAAAACGTGATATCTCAAGCTTTATTCAATTTACTCTGAGGTTTTAGTTGAATTTTATGTTGAAAACTCTCCGCAATCGAATGCAATTGTCAGTTTTCCCGTAAATGCCTATCCAAAGGGATAGGGAGCGACCGTGGCTGACTGGTTACGGTGTTCGCTTTGTAAGCGAATGGTTCTGGGTTCGATCCCCATCTGCTCCCAACGAGAAAGTTAAGAACACAGAAATTTGAAATGATTAATATGAACGAAAAATCAAAGTCGCTCGAGGCGGGGTTCGATCCTACGTCCTTTGGATTGGTAAGCAAAAATGCTAACCACTAGGCCATGACGACTTGGTGAACGTGGACTGGAATTAGGACTACTGTTACAGAGAAGCGAGTTGTGGCGCTATAACCACGGCAAATAGTGTCCAGGGCATTCGTGGAAATACAATGTCCCATCCCAGAGGGTCCCGGAGTACCAAACCTTCTTAGCATGGTGCTCCCAACGAATACAACCAAATCTCGGAGCGTATGGTGGTGTGTCCCCACGCTTCTTCCTCCCTTGTCGATTCAGAATTGTGTTGTTGTTCGAACACTCAGTGCTCAAACTCAACCCAATTACGAGTCATCTCTGCGATACGGCTTTACGCAGTAGGCCTGGCCGCTTTAACGCTTGTGATGTTTCAATGCATTCTAATGCAATGGCGCACTACAAATGTTAATAAATGACAAGAAGAGTGCTAGGCGTCATCTAACCTAAGGCACTCTCCAGGATCTCTTCGAAAGATTGGCTGCGCTAGGGTCTGATTAGATTAGATTAGATTAGAAATGCCTATCCAAAGGGATAAAATACATTGTAAAACTTCAAACGCTTAATTGTCATATCTGGCAACACTGTACGTAAATTTTGAGTATGCCATCGGAATCTACGTAAAAAAATCTTCAAATTTGCTCACTCTAAAGTTGACTTTTGTTAAGTTTGGTCTTAAAAAAAATAAGATTTTTTTTTAAATTAGGTTTTTCAGAAATCTATAAGAAAAGAGGAGGTGCAACGGTGTTTGCCTGTGTTAATCAACCGCGCACTGCACTCACAATCTAGAGGTCGCCGGTTCGAATCCCGAGGCGGACGCAAAAATTCTAAGTGTAAATATAGGTATTCGGTGCCAAATAAATTCGTGAAAAATGCGACAAGCTTGCACAACGTCGACAAACTGCCTTTGCAGGACCATTTCGCCATAACAACTTCTGGGTGTCGTCTTTTCTTTTGGGAGCAATATTTTGGTTGCTTTCACTTTTTTTTCGATCCGCATCCTTTTTTTTATTGCTTGATGGATTCGTTTGATTTTTCTTCGAGATCTGCCTTTTCCGGATGGGATGGGTTATGTGTGACGCACCACCAGTTATGTTTTTTCGGTCATATTTTGCCCCCATAAAAGTCATGCTCAATCATAACCACCGCCGTCACGTTTGTACGTATTTCATGGATTCCGAAATTGGCAGTTTGCCGGGACACATCTTGCTTTTGTGTCAGAGTGGTGAATATGTAGTTCGAAAAATAAATGATTTTCATTTGGACAAAAAAATTAATCAGACTGGTTTGTTTTCCAGAATCACATCCGCTAATTGATTAACATCGATCTGTTTGTGCCTTTCCAGCCTCGTACGAGAGCCGTGCTTCCTCAATGAAAGCCAAATGAGCTTGTGCGACACGTAGAAAAAGCCCTCTGATATCAATATTGTTATGATTTATGACCCTTGGCCTGTCGACGAGCCACGTCCGGGAGCTTTCGGCTCTGGCCTAAGCCTAGTTCCAAAGCAAGGCCAATTTTGTCACACACACACACACGGCCACACCCACATGCCACGGGGACCGCCAATCCTTGGCATCGGTTCCGGGGGCCCATATGGTTCGGCGTGTTGTCCCCGGGCTGTGCAAACATTTATTTATGGTGTCGTGGTATTATTTCGGGCTGTTTATTCATAGCCACCTCCTCCCCTCCCTCACCAGTCCTAGGTCAATCTGGGCCGACGTGCCTTCATTGGGGGGAGGTGATGCCCCCAAAGTGATTGTGCATGTGTTTAGCAAAATTGCATGTGGGTTATTCCACCGCAAATCGCACATAATTCGAATTTAAAATGAACTTTTTATTTTCATAAAGATAAATTTAATTTGAAAAGGTATCTCAAGTAATCAGTTCCTAATGCCTATAACGGCAAATTCGAAGTGCTGCAAAGCCAGATTACTCGAAAAGTTGATAAATAGCATATTCCAGCGGTTGTTTTTTGTAACAAACCTTATTAATTAACTCATTATTTATCCCAAATTCATTTTTTTATATTTTTTTCAGAAATAAATAATAAAAAACACACAGACCAATCCAAAAATCGAACTTTTTGTTAATCAATTTAAGTTTGTTCGAATTTATTTTGAAACATATTTTACAACATCAGGTTCTTTTCTGTAATTTTCAATAATGCCCAAATTCCCTAGACTAGAATTCTTTACTGTTGAGTTTATCGTTTGGTCTCTTTTTCATTGTATCGAACTCCTGACACAGTAATAAAGAGTTGAATTTTCAAAGGTTCAAATTTGATGTTGGAAAATTATTTCTTTTTGTATAGTTTTACCTAAATTAATTTGTACAGTTTTACCTAAATTAATTGGTTTATATTTATAATAGTTGTACACAGCAAAAAATCCGATGGTAAAATCGCATGCAAAAGCATGCACATCACCTTCGTCAAAATAAACACTTAATATTACACACTGCATGTACAATTTTTGCAACACACAAAAAAAAGTTGCAACCGACGGGATTCAAACCCAGCACCAACAGTAAGGACTGGCGCCTTAGCCCACTCGGCCATCAGACCGATAAAAATCTGAAAGGATAAACGCATATATGAGCTTGACATTTCGGCCAAGTAGGTTTCTCATACTGATGGGCTACATATTTCAGAGTGTAAAATCACATAAATTTGCATAAAATAATGCAATATTTATTTTACACCCAGGCCTATTACACGCAGCTGGATTACTACTTTTTTAGCTGTGTAAGTTAGTTAACAAACTTAGCACGAATTCCCTAAACTCAAAAGGAAGGATACATTTTCTTAACTTTTTGACATCAATGTTTTTAAAATTGTTAAAATGTTCTAAATTGATTCAATTTGATTAACTCTTTCTCATTAACATCAACTTTAAAAAAATCATCTGTAGTTTTTTTATCCTTACACACAGGGTTACCAAGTCAAAATTTGAAAAAAATGCCAAAGAATCGATTAAAAGTCTGGAAAACGAAAATCTAACAATTCTAAATGGTAAAAGGGTGAGAGGCTATACATTTATTATCTGGCATTCCCAATTTTTTCTGGCAACCTTGCTTACACAGGAAAAAAAGTTGAATTTTGGAAAGTTGAAATTTTTGTTGATTGAGTATTTGAGTATTTTTTCCTAAAAAATGTGTAAAAATGGGAACCTGATGAAAATTTATCAGATATTGATGAAAATTCACCAGTTCCTGAAGTAATATTACGCATTTTTTTACACAAAACCTGTCACCATACAAAAAGTTCAACTAAAATATTTTTTTAAAGGTTCCCAAAGTATGCAAACATATTTCGTAAACTCGGTCCAAATATTTGTAAACATTCTGTGAGTTAGATTTGGTGAAATCAACGCTTCACCATTTCATTCAAGAGTTGAAACCAGTAAGACTTGTTCTTGAAAAAGTCCTATTTAATTTTGTTGAAAAATAATAATCAAAACCACGATCAGAAAAAAATACAATTAACCCTCTAACGCCCATGGTTACTCCAGAGCACCATTAATTTTTGTCTTCAAAATTAAATTTCTCTGCACCCATGCATTTTTTTCAACTTGGTTCAACCTGCATCAGTTTATGTAGAATGTTAACGTATAACCATCAAAATTTCATCCAATTTGGTCGATCTAGTTACGAGTAATGGTGAAAAACGTAAAAAATCTCGATTTTGCTCTGGGCGGGAAGGGATTAATTTCAAATTTCCCGGTATTTTCCTTGCTTTCCAAGAAAATTCGTTGAAAATTTCTCGTTTCCCGCCCTCTAACAAATACTGATGAAAGTTTCACCAGTTCTAGATGTGAAGAACACCGCCTATAGAAGCTTAAAATTTCGGTAATGTTGCTTTCCCATACTGTTGGTCTACTAGGGTGGCTTGAAGTTGTATGGGAAAATTTCAAAATGGACTAATTCAATCAGAACAGGCATTTTCCGGTCCCATTTGGGCCCCCAAACAACCCCCCAAAATTTGGGAGCGATTGGGTTTGACCCGGCTTTCCGCAAAGCGATTCAAATTTGTATGGAAATTTGTATGGGAAAACCCTCTTTTTTACATTTTATTTTTTACTCGATTTAAAAACTAACACCGTAGAAGTATAGCCCTGAATGTCCTCTAAAACTTTCCCGAAGAAAGTATGGTCCTATCTTGCTTCTGGAAAAAGATACAGAGTTTTTAAAAGAGGCATTTCAAAATAAGTGCTGAAAATTATATTTTTTGCCAACACTGCCAGTACTTCGGTAGATATTTCGAAATCTTATTTTTTAACGTAATACGGAAGCAACCTAGCATAATGGTGTCTTAGGGAAAGTTGTTGTATATGAATGTGGCTTTTATTTAAAAATATTGACATGCAGGGTGACACACCTACAGGGTGTCAACCAAGCCTTAACTTCTACTGGTGACCTTAGGAAAAGTTGTTAAGCTACTTATTCCAAGAAATTTTGACATGGTTGGAAGACAGGGTGGCACATCTACAGGGTGTCAACCGATTTTTCGTTTCTATTTAAGACCTTTTTTTTGGGTGAAAAAGGCCACAAATCGCAAATTAGGTCTGCCACGCAAAAGGAGGCTGAACAAAAATTCGTCAAGTCATTTTTTCACATAAAATTTTCTGGGGAATCGATTGTACATGATTAAAAACACGGTAAAAAAGTTAATATGCTAGTTTGGCAAGTTTCTGATAAGTTGTATTTTTCTGTAAATTGCTCTATAAAATAAAAGGAAGCTGAATAATGGATTTTTTCTGTAAAAATGTTCTGGACATTGGAGCAATCTCTGAAAAATCGGCCGATTTGGCTTAAACTTTATGGAGGCCTTCCCTATCACCAAAGAAGCCATTTTGTGTTATTGGTTCACCCATACAAATATCCATACAATTTTGGCAGCTGTTCATACAAAAATGGTACGTACACGGAAAGGAGTTCCATCGTGAATTTAACAATCGCAATTAGCTGGCTCGTTTTTGGCTAAAACACAACTTTTTTAGTTGTACCAGCTAATTATTTAGTAAAAATTCAGGACCCATTGTTGTTGAAATTTAGGAACACCGATTGCTATTCTGCTGACAGCAACTGACTGCCTGCATTCCACTGACAGTAAAATTTTTGCTAAAAGAGCTCCTATTTTAGCTAAATTTTATCTAAATTTTAAGGACAAATTAGGTAGAAATGACAGCTCACGGATTCGCTTGTCAGTTCATGTTTGCCTTGAATCCTGAGTGGTTGTATGTTTTATAAATTAACGCAAAAGAATAAAACAGTGAGGTGCTGTGACGCGAAGTGAAATTAAGTGATTCTGTAAAGTGTTTTGCAGTGATTGTTGTCATTTACGACTGTAATGTAAGTAAATTTAACAGCCACCAAAGTTGCAACTGTCGGGAACGAATCGACGCACGACGCTTCGAAAAGATCGCACGGAACATCCATGGTCCATTCGGGCCAACCAGCTTTCCTCTATCGGCGCCCTTAGCAACACCTCAACGGTGATCGTAGTCCAGAGACGACCGCGGAACGCCGAGTGGCGTTACCAGTTGGACGTGTTTACCGAAACCCGTCGCATCTTTTTCGACCGGCAGAGCTTAAAGTTCCAGCATTTCTACGGTGTCCAGTTCTAGGTCGTGATAATGTTCTCTTTCGCTCCATTTAAATACATGGAAGGCTGTAAGAAAGTACTGTTGAAAAGGGTTAAAAGTTTTATTTAAATTCTAATCATAATTTTGATAATTTCAGAAAAACAATGGGTTTGTTTGGCAACTGGCAAAAACAGGTGGAATCGGGCTAACAATCTGGTGACATTGTATGGGGAGTTTTACTGCTCCGAGGGCACTTACCTGTTCATCAAAGTGCTGACAGCTTGTCTGCCTCCAGGAACCGTCACACAAAAATTCAGACCGAACTACGAAGAAAGTTTAAACGCTTGTGTTCGTGCTGTGGGGGTACTTTTTTCAAATTATTATAAAACTAACATTCCTGAACAATAAAAAACTCAAAATTAAAAACTAAAAACTAAAAACTAAAAACTAAAAACTAAAAACTAAAAACTAAAAACTAAAAACTAAAAACTAAAAACTAAAAACTAAAAACTAAAAACTAAAAACTAAAAACTAAAAACTAAAAACTAAAAACTAAAAACTAAAAACTAAAACTAAAAACTAAAAACTAAAAACTAAAAACTAAAAACTAAAACTAAAAACTAAAAACTAAAAACTAAAAACTAAAAACTAAAAACTAAAAACTAAAAACTAAAAACTAAAAACTAAAAACTAAAAACTAAAAACTAAAAACTAAAAACTAAAAACTAAAAACTAAAACTAAAAACTAAAAACTAAAAACTAAAAACTAAAAACTAAAAACTAAAAACTAAAAACTAAAAACTAAAAACTAAAAACTAAAAACTAAAAACTAAAAACTAAAAACTAAAAACTAAAAACTAAAAACTAAAAACTAAAAACTAAAAACTAAAAACTAAAAACTAAAAACTAAAAACTAAAAACTAAAAACTAAAAACTAAAAACTAAAAACTAAAAACTAAAAACTAAAAACTAAAAACTAAAAACTAAAAACTAAAAACTAAAAACTAAAAACTAAAAACTAAAAACTAAAAACTAAAAACTAAAAACTTAAAATTAAAAACTATAGACTATAGACTACAAACTGAATACTTATATTATGTTTTTCTATTTCAGACAATTGCAGAATTGGAATCGGCGTTGGATAAATATTGAAACATTTTAAGAGAACACAAATTAACTTTACAGCCACATGTGATCTTAATAAACAGCGCTAATAGGCAATACCTGATCTATTTAGATCAAGGTAGATATTTTTCAGTAAACGGATTATTGGAAGCTATCGACGGAGTAATTAAACTATCGATGGTCCTTAATTCAGCTTATACTCCGGATGCTAAACCAACATGGACCTTTTTCCAAAAATATTGTTATAATATAAACACGTCGAGCGACCACAATTACACCTGCCTCAACACATTGTTGGCTTACGTTAAGTAAGAATTTAAACTATCACTTATTGTTTAAATGTTCTTAAACATATTTTTTTTCAGAGAGCAATGAGGTTAAAGCTGGTCCTCCTGATGGTGGTGGTGGGAATAAGGAAGAAAAACTATTGAAAGTTTTATTGTAGATTAAAAACTGAATTAAATATCGTTATTGAAAAAAAAAGCTTAAAGAGACTACTTATTTTAAAGATGCAAATATCTGAAACGTAAAGCAACATAAATTAATAGCTAATATTATTGTAACAAGGATAAAGCTTTTTTAAGTACAATGGTTTTTTGTACGCCCAAATAGGGTTTAAGTGGATTTTTGAATAAATTTTGAAAGAAATACTTCGCAGCATTGCTTCACAAAAAACTCTTTGTGAGGGTACCATATGTAAAATGTTTTCTTGTAATTTTTTTAGCAATGAAAAAATAAAGAAATCAAAATTGAATTACCATTAAATTGACATGGAGCTTTAGGACCCTATTAATAAAAAATATGCATCACCCCAGTCACGACGTTCTAGCAGGATTCTTAGAGAATTCTAGCAGAGCGAAAATATTCTTACTAGAACGCTGCCATCATCCTGCTAGATTTTCTCAAGAATTCTTTGAGAATTCTAGCTCAAATGCAATAACCGGTTCTAGCAGGAGTCGGCGAAATTACCGGTTATGTGAGAATCCTGCTAGAATGCTGTGAGAACTATTCTGACAGATCATTCTATTAGAATCCTGTGAGAATTTTGCTAGAATTAACTGGCAAGCATTTCTGCTAGAATCCTGCCAGAATTTTGCTAGAATAGAATGGATTGAAATTTGTTGGGTGAAAATATTTGTTTACGATTTTTGGTCAATGTTCTTGCACATAAAACCAATTAAAAAATGTTTTTATTAAAACTAATCACATCTTACAAAACGTCATGCACACACATTTTCATTTAAGCACTTTCAATTTCACGTGTTCTGGAGGGATGGGTGGGATTGAAACGACCGCTGTCAGCATCTTGCTCGCGTTTTAATGTGCCAGTTCCACATGGACACATTCGTGAGTTCTTTTTAAAGGAACTCCACGTGTTGGCGTCGATGAAATCGTAGTCAAAATCCGTTGCTATGCTCCCCGGCTTCGTTCCGGGAAAAATCCGAGCTCCCATCGGAAGAATTCGTCTCGATATGATTCCTGTGGATATGAAAGCAGAATGTTATTTATTTTGAATAGATAGAAACTACCCCAGTTCAATTTACTTACCTAGATTAGGCGGTGCAGGAAAATAATGCATCTCCATCACCGTCAGAAAAAGTAAACTTGTTTGAACAAGTTCAATGACAAAATGGTAATGGCGGCAACCACATTCGCTACAAAGCGATTTGGCGAAAATGACATCATTTTCGACAGATTTTGCTCTGTCAGAATATTCTCACAAAATTCTAACACAATTCTTACAGCAGGGGTGCCCAACCTTTTGGCCCTGCGGGCCAGATCTGATTTTTCTGAAGCAGTGACGGGCCGGAACTAATATTTGATAAAAGTTGATAAAGTAAACACATTTTTTTTTAATTTTTGATGATTGGGTTCTTTTTAAGTAAATAAATAAAAGATGTATTGTTGCAAATAAGATTCATATATCTTGATTATACTGCCCATGTTCACATAAATGTCCCATATGCAAAAACAGCAAGCTGAGAAAAACGTATTTGAAGTTTGTCCCACACATAAGGCTACGTGTTAAGTTTTCACGAAAAAACTGGACTTCCTCCTGATTTCTAGAACAAAGTACTGGATGTTATAGGATCTTTTGAAAGAGCACACGATTTTGAACCAAACTGCATCAATAACTCAAAAGTGATGAAAATGCATATGGGACATTTATGCGATCATGGGCAGTATAGGAATGAAAAACAAAAATAACGTTCAAAAATGTGTTTATTTGACTTAATTAATTTTTGTTTGTTAGAAATTGTATAGTTATTGTTTTTGACGATTGTAACTAAATACCTTGATATAATTTTAATATGAAAAAAAAAAACATTCAAATTTCAATGCTCGTTGCAATTTTTTTTAGTTTGATTTCCTCAACACTTCAATAGAAAAAAAAATCTATGAGACATGATACAAATTATTCAAACGAAATTTGGATTCGAATATCCTTTACAAAAAACTTTTTACGTTGTTGTGCACCTTTATTAAAATATTTTAAAATGGTTGTAAAAACACACAAAATTTGAAAAGTGTAAAAAATATATATTAAATCATTTTCAATTCGTTATTTTCAAAATTCAAAGTTTATGAAAATATATATTTAGCTCCAAAATTTCTTGACTCATTTTGAGACATTTTTTAAAATTTTCAAAATATTTGAAGCGATCTTTTATCAGTATGAATAATTTGCTTTTTTAAGCTTAAAAAACACTTTATCACTGAAAAGTTGTTCTGGAAAAAAAACATTAGTTTTTGTTTACCTGTTTCTTTAAAAAATAGAAAAAAACATCAGTTTGAAGTTAAAAATGGAGAAATTTAAATTTAGTGTCTTTTTGTACATTTTTAGAAAATAATCCAAGCTTTTTCATACATTTCACAATTTTAAATGTATAATTTTGTTTTCTTGCATCATTTTTCAGTTTAAAAATATCAATATAGAAATTATAAGAATTAAACTCAAACATGAAGAATGTTATTACAATATGTTAAAATTTGGTTTAAAGCTTATTTTTTAAATTCAGACAATCAATTTATTTATTTAATATTTCATGAACAGCCTTAAGGGCCGGTCATACAACTATTTCGAAAAGCCGTCGCGGGCCGGATGAAATGGCTTCATGGGCCGGATCCGGCCCGCGGGCCGGACGTTGGGCAGGCCTGTCTTACAGGTTTCGCTCTGTGAGAAATTCTTGCAAAATTCTAACAGAAATCTGGCAGGCCTGCTAGAATCATTCTAGCAGGATTCTAACAGAACAACTTCTGCTAGAAATTTCCGTGACCGGGACAATGGAGCACTTCCACTCAATTATTCCTAAATGGGAGAACTTTCATATTTGTACCACTTGAATCCGGTGCTCCATTTGACACCTAACTGCTCGATTTTTACAAAATGAATAGTTAAATCTGATCGTGTACACGGTCAATTCACAGATTTTTTTTTGTGAAAACAAAACATAAACAAACAAACAAAACCAGTCAGCTGCAAGCTCGATCCAAGTAAACCGCGCGCAAAAATTGCCAAGTTTTGAAGTTCTCGCCACAAAACACTACCCGTGAAGGTCGCTTGCATTGTTTTTATTCGCCGTAATCAGCTCAATTATGCGCTGGCCGGTCTTGCTGGTGTTCTCCAGAATGTCGACGTACTCCTGGTACGGCGTCTTGGCCAACGGCAGGTCCTTCCACAGATTTGGCGTCAGAAAAGCGTACGTCTTGACGATGGCCGTGTAGGTAGCCTTGGCAAAGTTACCCAGCGTGGTCGTCGAACCGCGCGTCAGCGTGTAGCAATCCTTGATACCGCGGCCATCTGGAGCAGCTTCTTCGGGACCGGAGCTAACACAATGCCGGTACCACGGCGAGCCGGGATGAGGCGCACCAGGAGCGGACCGCACTTGCCGAAGATCTTGCAGGGCACGGTGTGGGGCTTGCCGATCTTGTTACTCCAATAACCACGGCGAACCGGCATGACCGACAGCTTGGCCAGGATGATGGCACCACGGATGGCGGTGGCCACTTCCTTGCTGCACTTGACGCCGAGACCGATGTGGCCGTTGAGTCACCGATGGCGATGAACGCCTTGAAGGGGGTACGCTGACCGGCACGGGTCTACTTCTGGACGGGCATGATCTTCAGCACTTCGTCCTTGAGCGAGCGGCTCATGGAAAAATCGATGATCTCGAACTCTTTGATCGTGAGCGAGTACATCAGGTACATATCCTCCATGGGTGCGGATCTTGCCATCACCGGCACCGTCGCGAGAACCAAATCCTCCTCTGAATCCACCACGGGCTGGAGCTGCGTCCGCCAAATCCGCCCAAATCTTTAACGAACCTGGTTCCTGCTCCTCTTCGCAGTACGTCGGATCACCAGAGTTTAGCTGAGCGCGTGAGAAAAGGATGAAAATTTGGACCGCAAAAATTGGAGGTAAATTGCAATTGAACCGTGTAATAGTACTTAGGCCAAAGCACTTATTTAGTCTTAAAACTCAGAAACGTCTTTTTTTTTGAAAATTATTTTTAAAAAACTAGTGTGAATAATCGCTAAATTAGCTTAACTAACCAAAAAACCTAGCAAGAACAACGAAAAAACAAGCTAAACCAGCCAAAAGGCTGGGTAAATACGAGCAGCTTTTTGGGCAAAAATGATTTTTTTTTTGAAATCTTGCTAAAAAAACTAGTAAGACTAACCAAAATACCTGCAAAAACAGCAAAAAAGCTAGCTATACCAGCCAAGAGGCTGGGTAAAAGGTTTCCGCTGTGGTGGCATTAATGGAAAATTTTGAAAATTATTCCAAAAAAAATGGTTGAAACAGCAAAAAAAAATGCTGGACTAACTAGAAAACGCGCAAGAATACCATAAAATCTAGCTAAAATAGCTAACAGACCTTCTCAAAACATACAGCTTTTGAGACTGACAGCATTTTTCCAGCTGGCAAATTAGTAAAATTTACTAAAAATTTAGCTAGATTTATCATTTTTAGGACCTGGATCCAGCTGTCAAATCCAGGATTTTTTTTTAGGATTTCCAGCTAAAAAAAATCGTGGTTGAAAAAACAACCAATTTTTTTAGGGTTTTTAACCGAAAATTAGTAAGATTCACGATAAACCTTCTTTCCGTGTAAATATTAAAAAATCTGTAAATTTTCAAGAATGTTTTTATTGATTCTGTGTCTTGGACAAAGTTGTAGGTATTGATGAAAGCTATTCAGAAAAAATAGCAACATGGAAAAATTGGTGATTTTTTAATTAACTTTTTTTCACAAAAAATCTGTTTCTCAAAATGAGTATTTTTTAATCTTTCATTTTTTAGTTTTTATTTTAGGTGACAAAACCCCGCATGTTTTAAGCCATTTAGAAGCTTGGATCAAAATTTTTCCAACGAGTTATAATTTTTTTTAAATAGTGATTTCTGTAAAAAAAAAAATTGTACTTAAAATTTTTTGACCTAATTTTTTATGTTAAATTGAATTTGCAAGATCGGAAACTGTTTTTAATCATGCGCAATCGATTCCCCAGAAAATTTTATGTGAAAATTGACATTATACTTTATTTTGTTCCTTTCAAGATTTGTGCCCTTTTTTGTCTACTTTACAGTGATCAAAAAGGTCTTAAATAGAAACGAGAAATGGGTTGACACCCTGTAGATGTGCCACCCTGTCTTCCAACCATGTCAAAATTTCTTGGAATAAGTAGCTTAACAATTTTTCCTAAGACACCAACGCTTTAAAAGGTCAAGTTAGGGCTTGGTTGACACCCTGTAGGTGTGTCACCCTGCATGTCAATATTTTTAAATAAAAGCCACATTCATATACAACAACTTTCCCTAAGACACCATTATGCTAGGTTGCTTCCGTATTACGTTAAAAAATAAGATTTCGAAATATCTACCGAAGTACTGGCAGTGTTGGCAAGAAATATAATTTTCAGCACTTATTTTGAAATGCCTCTTTTAAAAACTCTGTATCTTTTTCCAGAAGCAAGATAGGACCATACTTTCTTCGGGAAAGTTTTAGAGGACATTCAGGGCTATACTTCTACGGTGTTAGTTTTTAAATCGAGTAAAAAATAAAATGTAAAAAAGAGGGTTTTCCCATACAAATTTCCATACAAATTTGAATCGCTTTGCGGAAAGCCGGGTCAAACCCAATCGCTCCCAAATTTTGGGGGGTTGTTTGGGGGCCCAAATGGGACCGAAAAATGCCTGTTCTGAAAAATCGATCATGTCGAGCCACCCTAGTCTACATATTTGTGGGTATAATATTACATATGATTTCTTAAAATAATACGAAACTTTGATATTATTCAGACCTTTTGCTCATAGCTGAATAACTTCTTTTTTTAAGCCGATGTTTACAATAAATTATGCATAACATTACGAAATTTTATGTAAAATTACACCTAAAAAATGTAACTCATCAGTATGAGAAGCCTTCTTGCTTTTGAACACATGAAACGGAAATCTGTGAAAAATTTCTATCGTTTCTATAGTTTTTTGAAATAAGTGCAACTTGAGATGGAAAAATACCTTATATGTGCTTCGACTGGGCTGCCGAGTTTAGCTCGTCACGTGACCGGGCCCAACGTAATCGGTTAACTTTTTTACGCCGAAAGTAGATTTGTAATTCAGGGGTAGCACAATAAATCAACTTGTAGGCAGGCGATTGAATATTTATTCAGGACTTGAAATGCGTCACGAAATGTCATCCAAATAAAAGACGAGGGGAGAGCGAAATTTTGCTGAAAAGCTCCCCTTTTGCTTCCCCTTTGCGCTCACAATATAACAAGCACACACGTTTCGTAATCAAAATAAATGAAATCATAACAATCTGTGAAAGCCGGTTGGCATAGGCAAAATAAAAAGTGCCTTTTCTATTTATTCAATTGCTGCTGCCTTTCAAATCGGCCAAATATCCTGAACGTGTCTGGCGCAGATGTTTTACCCCCTTTTTTCTTCCTTCTTATTTTTCTCCTTAACAACCTCGGAGTCTCTCGTCATCATAATACTTCACACATATTTCAGCATAACGAACGTCACCACCACCGAATTGATCGTTGACAGCTTCTCAACCAGCCTCTTCTTTTTTCCGCTCGCTTCGCATATGTGCGATGTGGGCGGGAAACAAATCCCTAGTCCGTGTGGGTGGGTAACAGGATAAGTCTCGTTGGTGGGGTGGAAATCGCTGCCGGGAGAAATAGATTTCCGCCGATTTGCCAACTGGGAGGGCAGTGATAGGAGAAGGAGACTAAGTGGCGTTTCATAGTGTAGTTGGGATAACTGCGTGGATTTGAGTTTTAAAAGAATTCTTTTCAAAAATGCAATTACAGTACAATAAATATATCTCAAGCAATGGCTTTTGGATTTGGTGGGTAATTTTTTTTTGTTTTGAGTTTTGTTTGGCATTTTACGGAATTTTACTCCTCACCGTTTAATGTATTTTTCATAATAATCGATAGTGAACTGGTTGAAAGGTGTTTCACAATTTTCAAAATTTGTTTTTTTTTTGAAATTTTTTAGATAATTATTTCAGTAATTCTCCGCCAACTCACAGAGCAGTTGTTTTCAATTTGCGTGAAACTTTGTCTTTAGGGTTTATTTTTATCCCTGATCACAAATTCGAGCTCAACTTTTTGATGTTTCGATACAGAGGGGTGGTAAGACCCCTTCCATTTTAGAACATTCGAAAAAATACGTACGTTCAGTTATTTGCAGCCTGGAATGGTGATGATTTAAGATTTGGTGTCAAAGGTAATTTATGTAAAATTTATGGCGTACTCAGAATTTCGAAAAAAATAATATTTTTCATCGAAAAAAGGAAATAAACAGTTTCAAAAATCTGCCTTTTTTCGTTTCTCAACTTTAAAAAAATGCGCCATTTTTTCAGTTTAGAGATGAAAAAAGCAGTTTTTTTTTGAAACTATTTTTGTATTTTCCTTGTGAAAAAAAAGTGCATTTCCGTCGTGTAATTACTTACTTTTTCTGTCATAAAACTTAAATCAAATTGGTTACTCATGTTGATTTGGAAGACGTTATGACCGATGTTTACCAAGCAGTCATTTTCAAGTTGAACTTTGGATGGTTCTGATAATTTTCCATGTTTTCCAACTATTTGAACCACACAAAAAACATATTTCCACGCCAAAGTTCCTATTCTAAACATATTTGTGAACAGAAGTTGTAAAATGTATAAACGCTGTAAATTTTTAATTTTCCCAGCTTTTTTAAATAATTGCTCAAATTAGTGGATGGAATGCAGATATTTAATCATTCTAAACGGAATTTTATAGTACAATGACTCTTTTATAAGCCCTCTTATTGACAAAAGCAGATTTTGTAGGTATAAAATTATACAGGACATTTAAAAAGGGGGTATATGGAAGCGTTGTCCCGCCACGAAAAAATACAATTATTTAATTTGCAATAGTTCATGAAATCGGATTTGCATCATATTTTGGATTCTTTTCGTACTCGAAAAACCCTTTAAAATTCTTATTAGAATTCGAAAATTGGTCAAAAGGAACCAGAGTTACGACTGACGCAAGTTTGCGTTGTCCCGTCACGGCAATTTTTTGGACAAGGCACGAATTCAAAAAAAGGTGCCAGTTTCCACACATTCCCTGAGTACTTTGGAGTATTCTATGGCACACATTCAAGTTCAGCGACCCCAAATTAGTAGAATTTGATCCGATGATTGCCTGTTCCACATCTGAAATAAAAATCAAATTTTCTAGCTTCGCCATATTGGCCGCCATCTTGGATTTTACATTCCCTGAGTATTTTGGAATATTCTAGGGCTCATATTCAAGTTTAGCAGTTGAATGTGACCTGCTCTTTGCCGGTTACATTTCTTTATAAAATATCGAATATTCTAGCACCGCCATTTTGGCCGCCATCTTGGATTGCACATTTCCTGAATATTTTGGAGTATTCTAGGAGTCATTCGAGCTCAGTGACCCCAAATTAGTTAAAGTTGACTAGTCAGTAGAGATTTTCACGATTGCTTCATTCCGTGACGGGACAACGCGAGCAAAACCCTCTTCTGCAAAATATCTGCGTTGTCCCGTCACGAAAAGAAGTAACCTGTCAAATCAACAAAATTTGACGAAATTGGGTGATCCAGGAAGCAAAATCTTCGTTTTTTTATTTTAGAAACTGTAGAAAAAGGTTTTTCCAAAAACTTACTAGGAGAGCAAAGTTCTTCACTTTTGTTTATAAAAATCAAAATGATCCAATTGTACGATGTTGTCCCGTCACGCTGCATTTGTACCTCTCTTGACTCAATTTTTTTGTTTTTTAATGTTTGCTGGAGTGAATCTTATTGGAAATTTAATGTACTTTCCAAATTTGTATAAATATTGGTGCCTTTTCTCACAGATTTTAAAGTTATTAGCAAAAAACTGAAAACATATGCGTACAAACGTTGTCCCGTCACGAAAGAATCGGTCATCTACAAATATACGATCTAAAATGTATCTCATGTTTTCTTATAAAAATAATTATTTTATGGCAGAATAATTGAAATCCTTAATTTTAATAAATGTTGTATTGCAATAAAATTATAAAAAGAAAACAAATGTAAACCTCTGTGTAATTTATTTTGGTTAGACAAATTAGATTATGGAAGACTTGTGGTAATACTAAAACTAGAACTATTTTTTTGAAATCTCGAAATTTATCCCTTGTCTATGGATGAGGTCGAGTATGGGTAAACATTTAAAATAAGCTTAATTTCAAATCACAAGACTCATTTTTAAAATTTGAAGCATAAGTATCAAAAAAATAGCTTAATGCATTAATACAGTTAAATCTAGTGCAAAATATCAGTGAATTCATTAAAAATAATTAAGTTTCGCGTCTTTTATTTAATAAAAAAAATCTAAAATAATCGTTGCAAAGTGCATTGTTTAGATAAGTACTATTCTTTCAAAGAAAATTAAATTTTGAGGAATAATTAGATTTTCACCCCTGATTTTTGGTATACATTGAAGGAAAGCGGACAGAAAAATGAAAAAAAATGCATCCGGTTAATTATTTATTTTTCTATGATTTTCAGACTGATTTGTTTCAAAAGTACAAATTTGGTGTCTCAATAATCTTTTACACATATTGTAGTCGATGTAAAATTGAAATACCACTCCAGGAAAGCACCGGAAGGCACATTGTTACACCGGTACCAACAGTATACAGGAGGCAAGAGAAGGCAGCTTTTGAAAGCCTGTAATGCTCAACAACTCAAGAACTCAAGTAGAAGAGGACGCAGCAGCAGCAGTGGCTCCACACGCCAATTGAATTCCGCCCACGTAGACGCTTCGTCATACTCAAGTGGAAATCAATAGAATGATGCGAAACCAGTCGCACAGTCACTCACTTCCCCTCAATACCCTAAGCCATAGTCTGGTAGAAGGCCCATCTTCCCATATAAATTCTGCACGCATGGAAAACGGAAAAGTTGCTGATCGCTCCAGGGCAGAATAGAAGGCTTTTCCTGTGTTGTGTTGCGTTGCGTTCTGCGAGGAGAGTTGGAAGAAATATTTATGCTAAGCAAAACCACTTCACGCAGTTTGTTTTGCGGCTGGCAGCTGGTTTGTTGGAGTGAATAAAGTGGGTGTGTTTGTGTGTGTGTTTGAGGTGAAAGTATGTGCGTTATCATGCAAGAATATTTGCCGAGTTGCTCACAGTCTACAGGTCTTGCGGTGTAATGTAGGCGGTAGCTTTGTTACACAACATCACAACATTAGGCTATTTTTTGCTGATTTAATGTTGTCTACATTGATGGAAAAGTGAGCAAATTGTTTGAAATGCTTTTTTTAGATTTTTATGAAAGTCTCTCAGAGAAGTTTTTGAAATTAAAATTATTGAACATAAAACATAAAACATAAAACATAAAACATAAAACATAAAACATAAAACATAAAACATAAAACATAAAACATAAAACATAAAACATAAAACATAAAACATAAAACATAAAACATAAAACATAAAACATAAAACATAAAACATAAACATAAGACATAAGACATAAGACATAAGACATAAGACATAAGACATAAAACATAAGACATAAACATAAAACATAAGACATAAAACATAAGACATAAACATAAAACATAAAGACATAAGACATAAAACATAAAACATAAAACATAAGACATAAAACATAAAGACATAAAGACATAAGACATAAGACATAAACATAAGACATAAAACATAAGACATAAGACATAAAACATAAACATAAGACATAAAACATAAAACATAAACATAAAACATAAAACATAAAACATAAAACATAAAACATAAGACATAAACATAAAACATAAAACATAAAACATAAAACATAAAACATAAAACATAAAACATAAAACATAAAACATAAAACATAAAACATAAAACATAAAACATAAAACATAAAACATAAAACATAAAACATAAAACATAAAACATAAAACATAAAACGATAATTGATTTTATATTTATTTTAATTGTGAAGGTTACCTGCTATTTTGATTTTTTATCTATTATGTTTTTTATTTATTTCATTTCAAAGCGAAAAAAGCCCAGAAGTTGCTAAATTAAAGAGATTTTGTGTTACCGATACAATCTGGAAAAAAAAAACTTTCAAGCATAGCAAAACAAACAAACTGTGAACTATGGTATGAGATAACTTCAATTTACATTAGTTTTTCTACGTTTGCCTCTGTCTTTTTTAATTAAAATCTGACCATGCTTCCTTTCTCACTCACAATTGGAAAAACGCTAGATAATTGTTTGCACCTTCCGTTCCATCTGGCCAAATTCAGTTTCGTAGACTTTCCAAGTAATTTCAGAAAATTTCATTCCCTTCGCTGCTGCTGCCGCCTTCAAGTCTCGTTGAGCGAAAAAAGCAAAGTACTCTCGGTAAACGCTTAGCAAATGAAATCTCATCACGCCAGCTCAGCCGAAACATTGTTTCTATTTCCAAAAAAAAAAAACAGAAAAGATGACTCTACAATAGACGCAAGAAAAGTTAAAATTCTCATTTTCATTCTGTCGAGTGCTGGGCGGGAAAAACTTGTATTAAAATCGTGCGACTCGTTCGGAGGAAACGAGTTTAATATTTTCGCATTTCGTACCATTTCTGTTTTGAGGGGGCGAATCTCTCTCCCGAAACAAGTGCCCCACACCATAGTCCTTGAAATTAAGACGGAAAAGCGGAAAAGACGTTATGCAAATGGAAAGAAAAGCGGGAAAACCTCGAGTTGTACCGAAAGGGTGGCAACGGCTGGTTCTCTAGAACGAAAACAGCTTCCCCTCGTCGGAAGATCCTCTTCTCGTCCTTGGACCAACACAACACACACTTTCACACACAGAGACAAACTGTGTCACTTTTTGTACCGAGCGCCAAAAACCTCCTGCGGATGAAGAAACAAAACAGTTGTTCAGTCCCACCCTCATCTCCTCAATCCTCTTCCTTTCCCCCACCAACTTGACACCAAAAACCCAATTCTTTCTCCCCGACAGTTTCCGCCTCGTTCCTCATGTTGTTTTCTGTTGTTGTGTTGTGTTGGGTAAAACATGTTTTGCTGCTCTTTCTCCCAGTTCCGCTCAACGTCCTCCTCCCGCACACTGTGTTGGTTTCCGGGATCCACACTCATTTTCCATTGTTCTGGGGGATGGGTGGTTTTCTTGTAATGCATTGTTTTTCCTAGTGATCCATGAATCTTTTGTTTTTGTTCTGAGATGTTTTGTGTCTTCTTCGTCGAATCTATCTTGAAGTTAAAGGTGAATTCTTAAATCGTTGAATCATGAAAATTATAAATTCTAAACCAAATGTATTTTGAATCGATCAAGGATATTGACCAAAGTCATCTTTTCTTCAATAACCCCTGGATAATTCTCTGCCAACTCACACAGCAGTTGCCCCGACCCCTCTTCGATTTGCGTGAAACTTTGTCCTAAAGAGTAACCTTTGTCCCTGATCACGAATCCGAGGTCCATTTTTTTATATCTCCTGACGGAGTGTCCCACACGACCCCTTTCCTTTTTGAACATGCGAAAAAAGAGGTGTTTTTCAATAATTTGCAGCCTAAGGAGGTGAAGAGATAGAAATTAGGTGTCAATGGGACTTTTATGTAAAATTAGACGCCCGATTTAATGGCGTACTCAAAATTCCGAAAAAGCGTATTTTTCATTGAAAAAACACTAAAAAAGTTTTAAAAACTCACCCATTTTCCGTTACTCGACTGTAAAATTTTTTGGAACATGTCATTTTATGGGAAATTTAATGTAATTTTCGAATCTACATTAAAGGGACATTTTTTCATTTAGAACAACATTTTTCATTTTAAAATGTCGTGTTTTTTCTAACTTTGCAGAGATATTTTTTAGAGTGTAATAATGTTCTACAAAGTTTTGATATATAAACATAAGGGGTTTGCTTATAAACATCACGAGTTATCGTGATTTTACGAAAAAAAAAGTTTTGAAAAAAGGTTATTTTTTGCGTTTCTCTCTGTATGATGATGAACGGCCATGATCGATGACGACCGATAGAATTAGACCCCCGAGCTCATTAAAAAAAAACCAGTCAAAAAAACTCATAAGTTCCAACTACGCGAATCGAGCCAGAAACCTTTAACAGACCATCTCAATGACTAAACTGCACTCCCTTGTGGACCACCGATCAGTGAGGTACTCCTGGATATTAGCTCCTGAAAAGTGCTTTTTAAAAGTGCAAAAAATGCCTCACGGCAAAAAAAAGAGGCGGTCCTCACCAGCAGGATCGGCAGATTTGAAGAAGCTAAAGAATGCCGAAGCGCTACCTGCAAAGCCAGGCAGTTTGAGCAAGGACGCTCAAAATTCGTCTGGAAACCAGTTCGCTACCCTCCCTGTGGACGTGAGCGAGAAGGAAGAATTTGAACGACGGGAAAAGTTGCCACCCATTTTTGTGAAAACATCATCATCGGATTCGGTGCGAAAGTGGCTGACCGGGTTTATCAAATCTGGTGCTTTACGAGCTTCCATTCGCTTGTGTGCTGATGGACTCAAAATTCTGCTACCTAGCAGAAAGGATAACAACTACGTTCTGGATTTCCTGAACAACAAAAAGATTGAATACTACAGCCATGACGATCCAGGTAAACGCCCCATGAAGCAGGTCCTCCGTGGTCTGTACGACATGGATGTTAGTGTGCTGAAAGAAGAGCTCAAAACTCTGAAGTTGAACGTAATCGAAGTCTTCAAGATGACGAGACACAACAAGGACATCAAGTATCGTGATCAACTGTACCTGGTTCATCTCGAGAAAGGATCAACAATGCCGTCTGAGCTGAAAGCAGTTCGGGCAATTTTTCAACATCATCGTGACTTGGGAGCGTTATCGTCCAGTGCACCGTGACGTGACACAGTGTTCGAACGGTTTGCAGTTTGGACATGGTGGAAGGAACTGTTTCATCAAGAGTCGTTGTGCAACCTGCGGAGGTGAGCACAAAACTCAAGCTTGCGAAACAATCAACGAGAACATCGAAGCGAAATGCTTCAATTGCGGCGGCGACCATTCTACCAAGAATCGGAGCTGCCCAAAACGTGCTAAGTTTGTAAAAATTCGGCAGCAAGCGACGACGAGGCACCAACCAAATCGTCGCAAAACACCACCAGCATACACGGACGTGGATTTTCCTGCTTTGGCGTCACCTGGAGCGGGATCTGTTCGAGTGGTTCCAAATCTGCAGCCATTACCGTTGAATCAGCGGCAAAAAGTTGCAGAGAATACAACACCTCCTGGTTTCAGTCAGCAACCGAAGGAAAACCAACCAGCATCAACGGATGAAGGCAGTAGTGACCTGTTTTCACCACAAGAACTTCTGAACATTTTCATCGAGATGACAACAACACTGCGTGGTTGCAAAACTCGCCAGGAACAAGTAAGAACGCTTGGAGGATTTATCTTAAAATACAGTTCGTAGTTTACTCGTTCTAATGATTTTGAATATTTCAATGAATTTATTTTTTTTAGTTTTAAGTTAGGATTAGTTGTTAAAGTGATTTTTTTTCTTTTTTACCCAAATGTATTCGATTCAACGCAAAAATGTAAAACAATTTGAAGTAAATAAAATAAATGTGATCAGTTAATAATAAAATGAAAAATACAACAAAGATGAAGAGCATTAGGCCATACCACTTAGCATGTAAAAGAAATGTAATTATTATAAGAAAGTTCAATAAAGACATATTTAATTTCAAAAAAAAATGACTAAACTGCCTCGGCCACCACAGCTTGTGGCTGACTGAAGTCAACCCCTCTCATTTTTTTTCTGAAGATCTGTTAACCCAGAATATGAAACTTTTTTGTCAAAACCTCGCTCCACAAGCGTTTCTTGAGCTATTTTAGGAATCTAGGTCAAATCTTAGCAAAGGTGAAAGTTGTAGGAGAAAATCGATTTTTTTTTTAAACTCAATTTTCATACGGTTTTGTTTGCAAGGTGCGCTATTTCCATCCACATATTTCCAAAAGTGAAATTCTTATAGAAAATTCAAAGCTCTCCAACTTTGTCGAACATACCAAAGCTAAAAAACTCGATCCTGAAAAGTTATTTGCGATTCAAAAAAGTCATATTTGCTTGAAAACATGTTTTCACCAACATCAGGCTCGAGTATCAATGGTGCTTAAAATAACCCAATAAAGAGATTTACGCTTGTGGAGCAGGGGTCATTTTTTTCTGGGCACACTAGATAACATTCATCATAAACAACCCAGTTTCAGTCAATTTGAACCGTCAGGCATTAGGCACAAGAGCAAACTGTTGTCACAATTCGACCAATTCGTGGATTAGAATATTGAAAATTTGAGAGTATGAAAGATTGAATGAACTTACTTAACCATTTATCAAACTCACTGATGTAGAAAACAGTTCTGTTTTTTTCCAAGAAAATATCTTTAAACAAACCTTTCTAAAATTTCGGTCAGCAAAAAGAGCCCAGCCTAATTGGTAGCTCATATTGCTCAGGGCAATTTCCTTGAGAAAATCCTCCTTGCCTACCCTAGTAACGAGAGCATTAAGGAAAAAAAACCTACGCTACCTTTTTCCTTCAATTTTCCACCCAAGCCTGTATTCGACAGCTTTTTCATCAGTTTCATCTCAACGCTTTTCAATTTGATTTGACTTTGACAGGTTGGCTCAAAGCTTGGTCAGTCGTGGGCTGATGAAAAGGTTTTCTGATCAACGCGCAATCACGCTTCGGCCGGAAAAGAACCCGTCGACGGATTCAATTAAATCTCTGCGTGAACCGTCCCACCTCCCCTCTTCATGCGTTTCATTGTAAGTTATAGAATAGCCGATGAGCAGGCCATGAATCATCGTCCGTTTGGTCCTTTCAATCACTGCTGAGCCGAGAGTGATTCTTTTTCCATTTTTTTGTGTGCTGCGAAACCCGGCCTGCTTTGATAACCAACCGTATTCACCAGGATCGACCTGGCTTACTGGGCAAATGCATCCGACCAACCACCGACCAAACACTGACTCTTCACAGCCTCCTTGACCCGAAAAAAAAGTTGCACGTGTTTGACACCCACAACTGCTCGCTCCAGGCTCTCTGTTTGCTCCGGTTTCTTTGTGTTGGGCTCTGAATGTTTCTCAAGAGCTCATTCGGTGCATCCTGGGAAACCCCTCCACCCGACCACGCTGGTTGCTATTCATTCCGGGTTTTCCCTCTGTTTTTTTTCTCTCTCGAATGCAGGATCCATCAAGGATGGGGTTTTCTCTTTTTTGTCTTGACTTTCTCGTTTCGTTTCCTGGGTGATTAAAACGGGCGGAATGGAAAAATAATTAACAACTCACTCGTGAGCTGGTCTCTGGAAAATGGAAATATTTTTGGAAAAAAATTATTTTGTGAAAAATTGAAAGAAGTATAGGTTTTCAAGTCACCAAAAGTTTCTAATTCCTAAAGTATCTCAAATTCCAAGTCACCAAAAGTATCCAGTTAACTTTTCTTACAAAAGAATTTCAATAGGAATAAAATTTAAAGAAATCCATTTTGATTAACTTAAAAACAACCTAAGACAAAAAATCCTCATAAATCCACTTGTGACGGACTGTCCTTTCGGAAACCTCGGGAAATGATCCATTCTACCTCACCTCAAACAATTTATTTCCAAATCTTTACTTTTTCAAAAAACAAAATTATAATAATAAATAATAATTTTGTCTTTCTCTAATCTACAACTTTGAAGCAAAGCGTTGCACTGTCAACAATAACCCTGCAAAGTAACCAAAACACACACATTTATAATAGAAAATGACTCTTGATTTTTTTTCCAGGGCCGATCCTACAAATGAAAATAAATAAATGAAAGTCAAATTTGGAATCTAAACGCATACAATTAATTAAATAATGACAAAAGCTAATTTGCTGAAACCCAAAACTTTTCAAGCCTCTACTTTCCACAATATGCCTTTGAAAAATCCACCAGCAAACCATGCAAATCTCTTCCCCCTTTTCCGTCCTTTCCCAGAGTTCAAACTTTACCCAATGAGGGAATAAATTTTTCATAGCCTTTCACCGCAGAACTTCCGGTCAAAGTAGGCGACGACAACTGGCTTTAGCAGCAGCTCTGATTTATAGTTCTCCTCACTCCCTCACTCCACCAAGTTTTTTTTTCTTTCAATTTTTGTTTGTCTGTGTACCAAATTCATCATCCGCGGTCAACCTTCGTGATTAAGTTCAGGGTTGAGGCGCACGCCAAAGTTTAAATTCAAGTTTGGCGGACTAATTATAATTAGAGACACGTCGTGGCCTCGAGTGCGCAGAGTGACATGTTTTACAACTCTCCGGTTTCCGGAACGGAGGGAGCGAGGACTTTGTTTGTCTTTGCGCGGAATTTTGAGAGGGTGGTCGAAGAAAGTTTTGTGCATAATTTACGTCATATTTGTGTCGCAAACGTCAGTGATGGCAAATGAAGTCTCAAAACTGACACTCTTTATTGGAAAGCATAAACAGAATTCTCTAGCAATATTGGTTGATTTCGTGATTTTTCGTTTTTATTAGATTTAGACTTAGACTAAGCCTCATTAAAGTTCCTTCCCATTGACCAAAGAAGCAATTTGGCATCACTGTTTCGCTCTTACAATTTTGGTGGCTCATCAATCCACGTGTAATTTTCAGGAGTATTTTTTTGCAAATATAACTAGCAACAATGTCAAAATAGACTAATAAATGTTTTTGGAACATCACAAATGTATAAGTTGTTTGAAAATATATCTATTCAAGAGAACGGAAAATTTAACGATACTATCATTTTTTGACAATGAAAAATCGATGCAGGTAATTGTAAAATAGTTACCTATTGCCTGGGATATTGCAAAACAGTCCAAGCTATCAACATGTTTAAGCGCCCTTTTCAAATGTTGCTCCAGCGAAGCGACCTTCGCCTTACCAGAAAAATTCACAGTAGATTTTCTCTGTTTTATTAAAAACGAAAATATTAGGTTTTGTATAACTACCTGAAAGACGAATAAGGAGAGATGTAAGAAAAGGGAAGACAAATAAAAATCAAATAGGAGCGTATATGGATGATGTGTAGGACGGGAAAAACCGAAGCACTTTTATGACCCACTTAAGTGGCACGCGCAGAAAGGTGCCCGACGAGAAACAAACAAATAACAATATCTGTGAAAAAGGACAGGCACGACTGGAAAATAAATAAAGATTACATTATCTATGGGTTAAGTCATAAAAGGACCGCGACTAATTTCTGAGAACACGAAAAGGGAGAATTAGAGCGCGGTGGAAAGAAATAGAACATTTATATTAGGATTTTAAGAGTGGGAGTAATAAAATAGGCCAGGATATCATATATAACTTGGAAGGATTTTAGAGTGGGGGATAAATAAATAATATAAAAAAAGAGAGTTATATATTGTTGAAAAGAGAATTCTGGTAAAAAGAGAGAATTAAGGAAACTTTTCATTATATCAAGAAAAATACAGGTTGGAGTGGGGGTTGTAAATGAGACAAAATATATTATATAAGTTAGAGGAAGAATTATTGGAGAGAAACCGAAAAGAACAGATATATTATGCAACATCAAAAACTAGAGTGGGGGTAAAAATATAAGATATTAAATAATTAAGTAAATAACTAGATTTAGTATAAAAAGCCAAGCTGAAATCAAGTTGAGTAGAGTGAAGCAGAGTGAAGTAGAGTGAAGTGAAGTCGGAAGTTGAAGTGCGGAGTGGAGTGAAGTCCAGGTCCAGTCGGAGTCGGAGACAAGTCAGTGAGTTATCAACTTTGACCTTTTCCTAGAGAAGTTTAGCTCATTAGGTTAGAAATTGTAATCCTAAGCTAAGATAACTGAATAAAAAAATCAAATAGAATCTTTGAAAGGCACGAGGTTGAAAGTGTTTAGTTGTGTTACATCCGAAATATCCAGTCGCAGTGCCTTGGACCGGCCGCACGCTTCACCAGATTTATATAATATTTTTTGATTATCTAGAAATAAGAGGTTTTGGAGGTCAAGGTTGGTCATAATTTCTACGGGATCATCCATAAACCACACACTTTTTTGGAAATCTCAACCCACCCCCCCCCCCCCTTCGTGGACAATTGTTCATACAAAAAAGGTTTTTTTTGTATGGCAAATTGCCATATACCCCCCCCCCCCTCCTAAGGTGTCCACGTGGTTTATGGATGGTCCCTACAGATAAAAACAGAAATGTTATCAACAAAAAACAAAATGTAATGTACTTTTTGATTGTAAATTTTATTTTAAATCTTAAAATAAAGCCAAAATATTTGTTTTAATTTTTTGCAATGTTTTTCGAAACTTTGATTTTTTGGAAATTGGCAATACTGCCAGATTAATTTTGAGTGGACAATCGAACCCCCCCAAGAGGACCACGTGGTTAATGGATGGCCCCTATCCAAAAATTCAAATTTTCAAAAATGATTTCTTTGCGAAATCATTTTTTTTGTGCGAAGGCCAAATTTAAAATGAGTAAATTTGTTTTGGAGTGTAACTTTTGTTTATGCTAACAAAATTGCCGAAGATACGTTCACTAGATACAGATTTTAGTATATTTTAAAAGCTTTTATTGAACAGCCTCCAAGATTGAATGAAACCTTGTATGGACGAACAAATGATAAAAAAAAATTTTAGAAAAAGTACACATAAAGTTTCATCCAAATTAAAGATTTCAAAAATTAAATTTACAGCAAATTCACCCATCCTTGGGTTAATTGATCGGGTACCGGAAATTTTTTCTCATGTTGTTTCGCGGTATGAAAAAAATGATAGAAAGCGAAATGTGAAAAATAAATCAATGGCTTAAAAAAATATTTGCCTAAGATTTTACATTTTTTTCAAACATGGCTGTTTTTTGACATTTTCAAAGTTTATTTTATTCATTTCTGGGAGGTTTCTCAACAAAATAATAATTTCTGTAGTTTTCGCATTCTTTTGAAATGTCCAGTTCTTTGTAAATAGTTTGTTTTTCAACTGTTTTTACAACTGTTTTTATGTAGTTTTTTCAAACAAATAGGTTTAAAAATAATTTATGAGTTTTTGTGTATTTTTAAGACAGAAACTAATAATTTAGGGAGATGGTGTATAGTCAAGTCATCCCACATATTCGGAACACCCGCAAATTCGGAACACTTTTGTGATAATTTGTCAATAGCATGCCAAATGCATATTTTCTTTCGACCCTACTATTTTTAAGGACCTTTTCTTTGGACATTCTCTTGCTATTTCACTAGTAGAAGTAGTACTCTTGAAACAAAAAAATTGCATCTCAAGACTAATTCATTTAGAGCAGCAAAACACTTCCTCCAAATTGCCTGTTCCATAACTGTGGAACAACACCCTTCCATAACTGTGGAACACCCGAATTTAAAGGATATTTTCACAAAAAAAAGTTATCAGACCATTCATAAAACATAACTAAGCTTGAGTTTTATTAATTTCAGTGTGTGAAGTCATTATTTAGTAACAATTATGTACTCATGGAGAAAACTTTGTTTACATCCGTAAGAAAAAAGGTGTTCCAAATTTGTGGATTTCAAGGGTCAAAGATTTTCTTCAAAAACTTGATATAAAGGTAAAAATTTGCAGTTGGTCTATATAGCATTCAAAGGAACGCAAGAAAAGCGTTCAAATGAAGCTAAAAGCGAACCATTAAGTTTCATTATCAATTTGCCATGATTTTTTGAACATTGACCGATCTGTAAACTGTTCCGAATATGAGGGATGTTTGCGTTATTTTTGCCACGAATAGTTCCATAAAAAATACATCTTCACCAATTTTCACCAATTTCCTCATTTCACTTAAGAGGCAGTATTTGTAGATTCTGCTCGGTTTGTTCTAGAGGTCGTATCGAGGTGCTCCGATTTGGATGAAACTTTCAGCGTTTGTTTATCTATGCATGAGATGAACTCATGTCAAATATGAGCCCTCTACGACAAAGGGAAGTGGGGTAAAACGGGCATTGAAGTTTGAGGTCCAAAACACATGAAAAATCTTAAAATTGCTCGCATTTCCGTAAAACTTCATCAATTCCAACTCTCTTAGATGCATTCGAATGGTCTTTCGAAGCCCTTCAAAATGTGCTATAGACATCCAAGATTGGTTTAACTTTTTCTCATAGCTTTTGCAAATTACTGTTAAAAATGGATTTTTTTAAAACCTTAATAACTTTTGGCAACAGCCTCCAACACCCATACTCCCATAGGTCAAAAGTTAGGGAATTTCATGGACTATAAGCCTTTGGTAATAACTTTTTGGCCAATCGCAGTTTTTCTCATAGTTTTACGATTTTTCTAGAACAAAAATTTTACAACGTTAGTTTTTGCCCTGTAGGCCAAGAAGACGGCACTTTTTGGTCTCAAATTTGTCATATTCGGAATCCTCAGAAAATTTTACATTAGATTGAGGTGTTGGAATTTTGAATTTGATTGGAAAATTTTTTAATTAAAATATTATTTAGAATTTTGTCGGATTAGGGGTAAAACAAGTTTTCGCCTACTTGATACAGCATTTGACGTATTGATCATAGGGTAAATAACGTCATGATTCGAAATCCGGACACTTAGTAGCATATCATTTTCGTTATAGCTGACAAAAATTCATGTAATAAGTTGGAAATGAAGAAATATCATCAGGATGTAGCATTAACAGTCAGTTTTCAGAGAATGCATGCAAAATATATATTTTCTGACAATTTTTCATCAGAATTTGAAAATTGAAATGACTTGTTGTGCTTCGAATCCCGGACACTGATAAAAGCTGATTCGAAATCCGGACACTTTTGCTTCGAATTCCGGACACTCGTTTTTTCTAATGAATCGCACAAATTTGGACCGAAATGTTAGTGAATGGCATTCTTTAGGTCTCAAATAAGCTGTTAACATCAAAACAATCGATATTTTATATAAAAAAATTGCTAGAATTTAAGGAAATCAAAACCATAAATTTCTGCTTTGCCTTCCCGGTGCTTCGGACGCCTATGAAATATTTCACGTGAAATGTTTCGCATTTTTGGTAAACTTATAATTTTATTTTATTTAATTGTGTTGACATTAATTACAGCGTTCAAACAAACTTTAAATGAAAGTTGATGATCGAATTCATCAAATAACACAGTTTTGACATTCATAACGCGAACTTATATCCAAATAATTGATTAAACAAGATGAGGTGTCCGGGTTTCGAAGCGTCCGGGAATTCGAATCATGACGTTAAGATCTATTTCTTTTTTCAAAAATGTTTTATTTAATTATTTTTTAAATCAAAATTACAACTCCAATACTTCTAACTTACGTGAAATTGACCGAGGATTCCGAATATGACAAAATTGAGACCTAAAAGTGCCGTCTTCATGGCCTACAGGGCAAAAACTAACGTTGTAAAATGTTTGTTCTAGAAAAATCGTAAAACTATGAGAAAAACTGCGATTGGCCAAAAAGTTATTACCAAAGGCTTATAGTCCATGAAAATCCCTAACTTTTGACCTATGGGAGTATGGGTGTTGGAGGCTGTTGCCAAAAGTTATTAAGGTTTTAAAAAAATCCATTTTTAACAGTAATTTGCAAAAGCTATGAGAAAAAGTTAAACCAATCCTGGATGTCTATAGCACATTTTGAAGGGCTTCGAAAGACCATTCGAATGCATCTAAGAAAGTTGGAATTGATGAAGTTTTACGGAAATGCGAGCAATTTTAAGATTTTTCATGTTATTTGGACCTCAAACTTCAAAGCCCGTTTTACCCCACTTCCCTTTGTCGTAGAGGGCTCATATTTGGCATGAGTTCATCTCATGTATAGACAAACAAACCCTGAAAGTTTCATCCAAATCGGAGCACCTCGATACGACCTGTTTCACATCGGTGAAAAACTCGCTCTTAAGTGACAGTTGGTCACCATGATCCAACCATCCCATATCGTATGATGCACTATTGTCCTGAGCTTTTAAATACTCTCTATCGATTGCATCGGTCACTTTATCCGACACCGTTAAGCTCGTCGGACTCAAAGTAAAAAAAAAAACGCACCACCACCCAAAGAGGGAGAGGGTACAACTTTTCGGCAAACAAATCCTTCTCTCGGGAATGGCGGGACAAAATCTTTTTTTGTTCGTGCGCTTCTTTTCTGTCAGCTCCCTCCCCCGCGGACCAAAGCCAGTAACCACAGTAATGTTCACCAGGCGTGATCCGCGGGGCAATTTCGACAGGGGTTAGAGGTTGCAACATCAAAGTGTGATGAAAAACTCTGTCTGCAGCCATTGCTGCTCCTGCTGCTGGAAAACAGAAGTAGACCGAAAATGTGGCGAAAAAAGCACTCAAATTCAGAGTGTGGGTGGTGGAGTGAAGATGAAACAGTGAACTCTAACGGGCAAAAAAGTAGTAAAAAGACACCCCCAGTTTACTGCCTCGCGTAATGGAGAGTACAAAAAAGTTCTGCGATTTTTTTTTCGGTTTGGTTTTCAGCGGACGAAATGGATTCCCAGTATTACTGGCCCCCTTGTTGGCAGGCGGATACTTGCCACGTGGTGAAGGGAGAGCTCAACATGAACCACTTTTTTTTACAACATGGTACTTCATTACTTCGGATGATGCACCCAGAGCAGCTGTAGCGTTTGCCGAGAAGGATGCTTTCAGTAAATCAGTAAATCGGGTGATTAACTGTTGAGTTGACATATTTTTAAGCGCTCAGCTGAAATCGTTGCCGTCGCGCAATCTTGTCGCGCGTCTTAATAAATCAACAAATGTAGTCCTAAACAAGCAGCAAAAGAAGACACTTCCTTAATCCAACTTAAACGAAACGAAACTATTGGCACTACGCCCCCCGGGGCATGGCCTTCCTCTAACGTGGGATTTCTGCTCCAGCGCCTCTGACGAGACAGGAGAAACCGGGACCGACGTTTTACTTCACCATCCGATAGAAGCTCAGTGGATAAGGCGGGAATCGAACCCGCGTCTCATAGCATCATCGGGATCGGCAGCCGAAGCCGCTACCCCTGCGCCACGAGACCCACTAATCCAACTTCTAAAGTGCAAAAAACAATTTTACAGAACTAGTATCAAACCGATTGTGCTCAATACAGTATGTTTTATTTTTGTGATTAGTATTCGAATTAAAATAAAACAAAAAATAACTTGAAGTTTATTTAAATTTAAACTATTGGGTGAATTCTGACTGATTTTAGCGTTACGTACTTTATGGATGAAGCCATTAGCTTATTCTACAGCCTCCATTGTTTTCGTTTTGCCAGTTTGTAAATGTGATGTTTTCCAGTCACTTGTTTTAAGTGTTGCTTGTTTTAATAAATTACGTTAAAACTAATGATTTTGATTGATAGCCTTATCGTCAATAATCTTATCTCTCATCGAAAACGATGAATGTCGAAATGATAACGACAATTAATCGTTAAACCATCCGCTACTCAGGCAGACGGTAATAACAAAATTTATACCATTTCAATAACAAGTACTATTGAAATACCAGAAAGTGTTAAAGAATCTTCTTGAAAAATCCATTTTTGCATAAGAGTTTAATAAAGGTTTATGTTATTATAACAAAATGTGTTATTGGTCTGATATTGGATGAAAGCCAAAACAACTTGAGAATAACTTTTTTTTTGTTATGAAGAATACCTCCAACTGTTATTGGGATGATCGGTTTAGCTGTTAAAATAACACAAAATAATAACAAAGATTTGTTCGAAAAATTACTTTAAATGTTATTAGTCTGTTATTGCCATAACAATCCAATAACAGAAAAATCATAACGACGAATAACAACTCTTGTTTTAAATTACAAAAAATGTTATTGACCAAGTATGTTCAAATATCGAAAAATGTTATTCCCAAGTTATTTCCGTCTGCTCGGGTAATTGTATTTTGTTTAGTTATGTTATTTCAACATGCCAATATGGTTTAAGAACATCTGAGATGTTCTAGGTCATCTGAAACTTCCGAGAATTTTGAGTAAGAGACGTACCAAGTTTGAGCTTAAAAATGTTGTACGGTAGACATCCATGGACTCCCTGAAAATACCAGTGAGCCTACCGCCGTAACGTAATATTATCGTTACGGAGACTCGATTATTTTACAAGAGGTCGCTGTGTCCCATCCCTCACTTTGTGCAGACCAAAATCCAGAGTAGATCTTTTAGACCAAAAGGTAAAAAGTAAACAATCTTGGTTTTTGACGAAGTTAATCACAAATCAATGAAAGACAATTTGAAAAAAAAAATCATTTAAATATCTTGTTTAGGACTGCAATATTTGTGAACAAAAATCTTGAAAATAGCAATGCGGATTAGAGATTTCTTTTGTCTCATCATTCCCTCATAACTTTATCGTTAACAATCTTGGTTAAAACATTGTCGACGGCTTGAAAATCATACAAATGATTTTGACTTTAAGGGTGCACAGCAACGAAGGAAGTTGTTGTCTTCTTATTCCAAAATTGTCAAACTTACGGACCCGATCCTGCAATATCGGGATTGTAAAATTAATCAAACTTTGTTGTAAATTACTTTGTGGACAGTATGTTACCTGCTAGATCAGACGGACCCTGAAACGCCCCTGCCGGTTGGTCTTAGAGCCACGGCCTCTTTTACGCGCTGGCGGGAAAATGGATCAGAACAAGAGCCCTAATTTCAAGGGGGCTCGCCATCAAAACACTAAACGCCTAAACACAAAAGCATTTCATTTTGTAACGTTTATTGCACTTACGGTTCTTTATGTGTGTGTGGTGGGGAAATCTGGCTGGCCGGCTGGTGCTGGCGACGCTGCTGCTGCTGCGGGTGGGGTCGACGGGGCATCCGCACACGTGCTCAACGCGCGGTCGTCGACGATCCTCTGCTCGCGAACTCTCGTATCTGGCTGTGGGGTGCGGGCCGTCCTCCGGGACAGTTTCGGCCTCGTGCACGCGCTGGGTGTTCATGCGGGGGTGGATGCGCGTGGTTTCTCTCGTGCCGGGCGGTGTCGCAAATCATGCAGCGACGGGTACGCCGGCCTCTGGCTCGTCTTCGGCCGCGAACGCTCGCGGGATGCTTGTGGCAGGCTTTGGGCAGGGGTGCTCGAACTTGGGCGCGTCGCAGGAGGTAATATCCTCAGCGCGACGACGGCGCGGCAGGAGGTTAGGTCCTCAGCGCACCGAATGGCTTGGGGGCGCCGAAGCGACCTCGTCAGTGGGCACCGCTCGGCGGTGCAGCACTTGATCGACGGACAATAGCTTCAAAACCGGGCGTTTAAGCTACAACCACTGGGTCCTGTCGTGGGTGGTTGATCGGGCCGAGATTAGCAATGGGGAATGAGGGACTACTGGGGCAGCACGTGGGTGGTTTGCCAGTTCGGCAATTACCTGATTACTCGTTCAACAGCACGGTTATCTCACTTTTCCGTATGGTTTGGTGAAGCCGGTCACTTGTAGTTACGATTGGGTAAGTTAACTGAAATGTCCTTCTTTTTCGAGATGCACTACTACTCACAGTGACGGCGTGTTGGAAAAGACCTTTTAATTTTTGCAATGGCCACCAGTAGCCCTTCTCGGCTCTCGATCCCACACTCGCTCTCTTTATTACCACTTTTTCGTGCAGATCTCGCGAATAAGCAACCCTTGCAGCAGATCTCGTTACAGATTCTGCTTCGTGTGTTAACACTTAAATGGCTATGGTTTGCGATCTGTGATATTTAGTTTTAATCGAACTGTGCTCCAATTTATTAATTAGTTTGTGTTTTAATTTAATTTAAGTTTTACATAAAGACGCTTGAAAAGACAAATACACAAACATCCTCATCCTTAATTCCTATGCATGCTACTGTAGTTACTCCCTAAGCTCCTATTTACCCTTAACGGGGCGGGGTAAAGATAGAACGATTTAGTCACAACGGTAACAAGTACTTTAGGGGATGAATAAAAAATATTTCGATAGTACCTGTAGCTTTGAAGATACTAAAATGTCTGTAACAAAAATCTGGGTGCAAAAGCTCTGGTTGATGTGCACTGTTAACACTCTTCCGCCCAATTTTTTTTTTTGCAAATTTCGTGTTTAATTTCTATTTTTCCCGTGTTAGGAAGTTCTACGAAACACTTTACCTTCCTGATTTTATGTTTTTCATCTTTTAGTTAAGTATTTTTATTTGCACTTTACATGATATACATTTTTAGTTTGTGTTCTAATATTTAGTATTGCACCCATTCGATAACCTACAATCATTATCTTTTGCCTTAGATCAGGCCTGCCCAACCTTTTCGGCTCAATTTTCACATTTTTGATCGTCAAAATTACAATTGTTCATTTTTTCATGGTTTCTTTGATGGAATCGGTTCTCAGATGACCAGTGAACATAACTTTTCCAAAAGTTTGAAAAAATATTTATACAAGTCGTTTTTATCTACATTTTACGTCAAAAATCAATCCGGCCCGCGGGCCGGACCAATTTTTCACATAAAACTTACATAAAAACAACCTGCAAACATATTTTTTCAAACTTTTATCAAAGTTATGTTCACTGGTCATCTGAGAACCGATTCCATCAAAGAAACCATGAAAAAAATAACAATTGTAATTTTGACGATAAAAAATGTGAAAATTTAGCCGAAAAGGTTGGGCAGGCCTGCCTTCGATGGTGCGAACTGTCAATTATGATCAAAGATTTAGAAAATTATGGTTTGATTGATTCGTAATAGTTAATCGTGAAAATAATTTTATATTTTTCATCCAAAATCACTAAACGATTTTTTGCAATTCATTTTCCTGTCATTCTAGAGCGACGACACGGCCAACTTTTATCTCCAAAAAATAACAATTAATACGTTTCAATACCAGTGCTGAACAGTTCAACTTTTCAGTACTTGTATCGAAAAGTAACATTTTTCAGTATTTTTTGTCACGAACGTTGAATTCACGTAACACATAGATGTTTGATATAAAATTCCATCCAATAAGCTTTTTTCGGAATCGCAAAAAATGTAACAAACTCGCTGCAAAACTTTATTTTTTCAACACTCGTTGTATTTATCCATCTCGGTAAACTACTACTATGTTTCCTTGGGTTTACTGCATTCTACAAAGATGATTATTTGTTCCCACATTTACAACTGATTTAATCATGAAAAACACAAATCACATTTCAAGTAGTTGAAGTCAACAGAAAACTGGGGCATTCTCAAAATTCGCATCCCTTTTGTCAAGGCTAGGTATTTAAAAAAAAATCAGAAAATAAAATTATTTCAAAAAATATATATTGTTCTAGTAATCATCATAAACGCCGAGCCTAGTGACCTAGTGGTACGGGTTTCGCTTTGTAAGCGGAAGGTCGATGGCTTAAAACCCATCTGGCGAGGCAAAAGGGGTAGGTGGCGGTCAAGAGAGAAATTCGGCTGCTGCGGGAATTGACTTTGCCAAGTCCCAAACCTCCTCAAAACCCATCCCATCCAATCTCTCGGACGATCTGCTGGCGGCTGAGTCTGAGCGTTGAAGAACTCTCTAGCAGTACATAGAGAAGAGCTTCAAATGCTACTTTCGACTCGGTCACATGCTTTCAGGCACAATTCGAGCTGAAAATTGGGCTATATGATCGATAACGATCTCTAGATGGGTCAAAAATAAACGAGATTTCCCCTCAATCTCGCTCATCTCCACGTCCTCGGATCGATCTCTCGTGCTCGTGTGGCATGGCATTGGGGGATTGGTAACTTGTTACGTTCAATTTATTAAATGGACTCTACAGTTCTGTCGTTGTAAAAGGAACATTGAAAAATATGCAATCATGTCAAGATTATACAATGTAGAGAATTTTCTTCATCCTTGAGCTTCATCATTGGTGTACATTTGTGAAGCTGCTGCTTGAAGTTATTTTGTAGTTATATGAAGTTAGTTGTAGTCAAATATATTTGAAATAATATTTTTTTCAAACAAATAATTGTTCCGATAAAATAATATTTATTGGGAATGAAAAAAAATCACAAAAAACTTTTTATAAGTAACAAATATCAGATAGTTTCAACCAATAAAATGAAATTTATGTCAAGAAAAAACAATCATACTCCGCAGGGTGGCAATACAGTGTAGGACCAATTTTCCATCTAATTGCATTTTCACGGAGCCAAAAAGATGTTTTTTCGTCCGGTGTTGCTCCCTTTTGTGGGCTAAAAAAGGAACAACTTGCAACGTGACTGCAATAACAGATGTGCGGGCGGCTCATTTTCTTTGTTTTCCGGGGTGATTTTTCCTTTTCTCACATAACTTGCAGCTGTTTCTTATTAGATTTCGGCTAATAATTTGCTGCTGGGACTCGTTTATTGCTTTTGTTTGCTTCGGGAATGTGACTATAGCTTATATGATATACTTTTAGAATGCTTGATTTCGTTCAAAAATCATGACCATGACACACCATGCGCCTCCATCAAATTTGTTGAACTTTTTGTGAATTTAATGGAGACGCACGGTGTTTCAAGTTTTCTCCCAAAAATGTCTAACAAAAGTATTACTGACCACTTGTTCCATCATAATGTCAAACACGCACAAAGCTCGTGTGACACTGGGTCATTACCGAACTGCGATAAATCATGACAACCAAAGTTGAGCTGTCATCTAACGACCCCTCCCCCCATCGTCACGGTGGTCATTGAGGTGTTACCTCCCTCGTGGGGTGGGCGTTGCCATGAAAAATGAAACATTTAATTAACTTTAATTCTCCTGCGAAGTGCGGAAACCCGAAACCGAACTCGCGCCAAATTAATTCAACGTTCACGTCGTTTTCGCAATTTTTGCTGTTAACCCTCAACTACCCATTGATATTTTTTGTGGTTTTCTTCAAGTTTGTTTTAATTTTAAAGCACTTTTTCTTTTAAAGTACTTACTTACATATTGTTATATTCTATTTATTAGTTTTTCGTTTCCATTGTTGAAATTCTTCGCATATTTCTGATTTTTGGTGATTTCCTTTCTCATAATTCTCAACTCTTGAACTAATTATTATATTATCACTCAGGAACTTTGTATTATTTTTTAAAACGTTTAAACTTGTTTAAAAATCGAATTTCTAATAGAGGGTTAAGCCTTCAAGTGCCACGTTCCGACGTGACGACGCCAAAGCGCGAAAAAAAATCCCCCTGATTTCTCCGGGGGATTGTCACTCCGGCAAAACAATCAGCCACCAAAAAATGCCTCCCATAAACGAACGTACGCGCTTCCATCATCTCGATTCTGCACGTGTAACGTCAAGATTGGGGTTGAGGTCCACCTCCCACCCCAACCTTCGGGGCCATTCATAACTCCCGGTGATGTGGAAGCCACCTCGGCGACGACAGCGATGAGTAAAAAATGGTGTTTGGGCGTATAAATAAAAATCATGTATTAAAATGATACATGATATTCGCACGTACTTCGGGCTGGCAGAGTTGCCAGTTTTTGCTCCAAGGAAGGAAGGATGCTGTGCTGCTAAATTCATGCAACAGGACCTTCCGGAGCGGGTGTAGTGAAATGGCAAAATGCGATCACCCTCCCAGAAGGAAGCAAATGATGAATGGTGGGCTGCTAACATATCTCAAAAATCTAACCTTCTTGGAACGGGCTTGGATGATGGGGGTGCGTCAGTGAGGCAGTGCAGTGGTGGATCGGGCCTCTTTTTAAAGAAATTGAATTGAAAATTATTCTCAACAATCAAGCTGCTCAAAGTGTAAATCGTCCGTATTTTGCTATACAGTTCGTCGAATATATATAAATATTTGGGGTTCCATGACCATGGTCAAAAATCCTAATTTTTGTGCTACGTAAGAAAAGAACGCTCCCTTAAACGATATTGAAAAGCTATTAACGTTGGACTGTTCTCAGATAATTTACCAACAATTTCCCAAAATATGATGGAATTTGATGAAGATTTGATGTAGAGCCTTATATATATGCCATATGCCATTCGTTTGAAAATCGACCCAATCTCACAGTTTAAAGGGGTGAAACATTTACGAAATTTACGAACAAGTCGATTATCCAATGATTTGATTATCCAAATGTTTCTATGGAGAAATTCACTTCAAAATCGAATATTTTCTTATTTTAGTTGGCTTAAGTAAAATTAATGAAAATTTGTATTATTAGAAGGGATCTGATTCACTGATCGATTTGGTGTCTTTAGCAAAGTATAGGTTGTAATGAGAACTATTTTGAATTATTTTGAGAAAATTTGGATGGAAGTAGCCCACCCTACAGACAAAATCGTAAAATAGTAGTTTATGCAATATGTTTCAAAAAGAGGATTTTTTCAGCACTTCGACGAGTGCTGAAAAAATCAAGTTTTGCCACGAGTTCCATACAACATTTTTTGCAATTCCGCAAAAAATGTTGAAAAGTGTTACTTTTCGAAACAAGTGCTGAAAAGTTCAACTTTTCAGCACCCATTTCAATGCTGAAATGTAGAACTTTTCAGCATTTATTTTGAAAAGTGTTGCTATTCGATTCTGTTATTTTTGGTACAGAAATGTAGGCTATTTCGTCGTTCAAGAATGACAGGAAAAGTAAGTAGTTTCACAAAGGAATTGCAAAAAAATAATTTTTCATTCATTTTTCCGATTTTTGTCACACAAACGAAACCTTCGAGTATCAATGGGTTAAAATGTTGACCGATTTTGCTCATATCTGGCCCAGAGTCCTAAAATAGCTCAAGGAACAATATTCAGCTTGTGGAGCGAGGTTTTGACTGATCACGAATCCAAGGTCATTTTTTTCGATATCTCGTGATGGAGGGGCGGTACGACCCCTTGCAAGTTTAAGGATTTTCATAAGACACGATTTTTAGTGATTTGTAGCTTGAAACTGTGACGAGATAGAAATTGGGTGTCAAAGGCACTTTTATGTAAAATTGGACGCCCAATTTGATGGCGTACTCAAAATTCAGCTGTTATTTCTAGTTACTCGACTGTCAAAAAATGAGAGTCATGATGACAATTTAATATTCTTTTGAATCCTTAGAAGATATTATTTTTATTTAGAACAAATTTTTAATTTTCGAATAACGTGTTTTATAGCTATTCAGGGTAGCTTTTATAGTGTACCAATGTTCTACAAACTTGTAAAACAGACAAAAAAAATTGTTAACATACGGGGTTTGCATTTTGAATTTTTTCTGAAAATGTATTTGAAGTTTTTAATTTTTGGACCAGTTTTTCAACATTTTAACCATTTCAACCGTGTGCTCAGGAAAGTATTTGTTTCGGAAAGTTCAGCAAATTTTGCATTAAAATGACGTTTTGTACGTCTGATGTGGCACACACAGACTGAGAGGATTTTTACCGAGTTATCGTCAATTAAAAAGTTGAGGGGAGTTGGAAAATCATAATAATTTTCAATTCTTTGCAATGCTGTGTGAATGTTTTTTTCAGAGGTGGAAATTCATTGACAAAGCTAGTATTTACTAATTTCTTTCATTTGACAGTCCACCATGCTCAAGCTCATGCTCATCCTCATGATGAAATCTAATTTTTAACTTAAGTTTTCCCTCGGATGGTTAAAAACTGTGAAGTACTTTTCGATTGCTGATTTGATTTTTCTTTAAAAACATTATTTTATATTTTTTTTATTATATTAAAAAAAAAAATAGTTTCACGCAAATCGAAGAGAGGTCGGGGCAACTGATGAGTGAGTTGGCGGAGAATTACCCATTACAGAACCTAAACGCTGCAATTTTTACCGCCATGTTAGAGTACACAAAATCAGATCGCTATGGAGAATTTTTGGAGTTACAATTCGGTCAGAGATCCAAATTTTGATAAAAACAAAAAAGATCATATTGACAGGCTCTACAAATGCATTGAAGAACTCAAGTTGTACAAATAAATCTGGTGGTTGTAATAGATAAATAATCTTTTAACTGAAATATTTCTGGAATTAATTTTCAAATTTTTACGCACGCCCATGCCCCTTCATGACATCGGCAACAACCGCTGATGGACCATGAGAGATGGAAGGTTTTTGCCGTGCCGGATTTCAGCACCTTGCTTTTTGCGAAGAAGTTACGGGTTTCCCCCGTTACACTTTCACTTTTCCCGTCGTCTTTCAAAAGGACCGTTGCGTTTTGCGTTGATAGCTGGGCTGAACAGTCCCCCCTCCCCCTTCCCCCAAAGTGTAGTCTTGAACGCTTTTACGTGTTCTGGCGTTGGGTTTGTGCCTAACCCCGAAGGAGGTCGTACACGTGTCTCAGTCCTCCACGTGCTTCCCTTCGCCAGGTGAAATTCATACGCATGACTATCTCGTACGTTCACACCGACACCACCCCCGAAACGACTTGTTTGGGTAATTTATTGTCTTCGTTCTGTTTGATTGGAACAAATTTATTTAAGCAGCAGACGTGCTTTCATTTTCGATCCCTTTCTCTTTTCTGGGTGTATCCGTATCTTTGTTTGAGATTCCGGGGGGACATTTTTGCATGTATCTGAACGAGATAAGACAGAATGAGTTTGCGTTATAATAAGTATGGTAATTAAAGTTTATTCAATGTTCCATTCATGAATGAATACAACCATAACTGAAATAATCTTATTCAGAGCATGCTTACACTGGTTTTTAATTTTAATCACTTTTGTAATTTTCCATAACTTATCCATTCTAGTTGTCAAGATTAATTACAAGCGACGATTTTGAGGAATAATCTTTCTCTAATATTTTGTAATTTGATTTCAGCATACCAAAACGTTCATCTAGGTACCTCATACAAAAACCTGCGAAATTTGAAAAATTCCACTCAGAATACTCTCAATATCAGGCAGCCTGCCATCACTGCTTCGGCATTCATTAATCACGAGACCCTGCTGCCAGCAGGGGGGACGGGGGCACAACACTGATTTGACTTTCTTCCCTTCATCTGTCCTGAACAGTGACAGTTCCAGGAATGTCTAATCTAATGGCAGTACCGACTGCTGTGCAATGCTGCTGCACGGAAGAGAAGCGAAGAAACATTCCTCGGTGAAAGGCGGTCGAGATTTGGTCCACGGTGATCTTGCTTCTTCGTCGCTTTTTACGACCCCTTCCGGAGTCATTGCTGCGAGGGAGTGGGCGGTTTTTTTACTTCTTCTAAAGCACATGTTTAGAGGGGGTGACTCTTTTTCTATTCTCTATAGACGTTGGTTGTAACACAACAGGATGATGCATATGATTGTGATGGTGATTTTAAGGGGATTTACAAATCAATTGAATAAAAAAAAATCTGAAAAAGGCCATTAACATGACTAAAAATTTCAAAATTGTTTCAAAATCGCTAAATTGTTTTGTCCTCGTGGTTTGTAAAAAAGAATTAGTTTGGCTAGTTTTGTACCGTTGAACATAGTTGTAAACTTATAACCTTGATTTATAAGACCTTACTTTTAAGGATATTTGGTCGAAAACAGATGCGATGATTTGTCTACACAATCCAAATTCCCTTACAAATTTCATAGTTCCATCAAGAAATTTTACTAAAAATCGCAAGTTTTTCCAAATTTTCCATTATTCTAGTCAAGCTCCTAAAGCACCCTAGTCCAACACACCAACGTTAAAATCGAAACACGTGTGCTTTGCTGTTACTTCACACGAGCTTTGGCGCACACCGTGATAGGGAAGAAAATATCCTCCCAAGGACGCACGATCCAACACCACCCGGGAGATATCGTTCGCTGAACAGGAGATTTTTCCCTTTCGATTAATTTTGCATGACGATGTCGTCGTCGTCGTCGTTCTGAGGCTTCACATTCGTGTCGTCAACGCGTGTCTCTTCCGGGACAATTTTAGGTGATTTTCAAAAAAACGCCTCCTCTCTCGCAATCCAAGACTTTTGGGGATAGTGATAATGTGCTTTTCACTCTCTCTCTGGAGCCCAATCTAAATCGTGAGGAGGTAGGAAGGAGGAAAATTGAAATTCTGAGTGGGAAACCAACATCAATAGGATTAATGTCGACAATTTCGAGCGGTTGTACGCTAACAAGCGATCCTTTCCCAACCCCCACCCACCATCGCACCTCGAGGGGGCTTGCGGTGTCATTTCCCCCCTCCTAATTTTACATCTGACCAGAAAGCCGTTTCCCAAGTGCCATTCAAAGACTATCTTTTGCTAGTGTTTAACAGTTTTCCCTCCCCCATCGAACCGCACGATCCAATCACCTGAAAACCATAATCAGAGTTTAATTAAATTGATCCTCGAGCCGTAATGAGCTTTTCAGCGAGCGTTAATTAAAGATTATCATTTTGCTTGCCTGCTTGCTCAAACCCCCGCTCCAAGACACTCTTTTATTGCCTGATTTTCTCACCAGAGAGTCTGAGAAAGAGTGGCCCGAGCTGGGAGAACTAATCAACAATCTTACAAGCTTTTAGCAAAACTTTTTTTTAACTTTATTTAAGGAGACTTCATACAACTTGATAATTATGTCTAAAGAAGACATTTTGCATCAGGGCAATTCTCTAGTTTTTCGTAAGTATTTTAACAAGTTTTACCTAATTTGGTATTTTTTTTTTGTTTAATTGAAACTTTGTTCATCGATTCCAAATGTCCAAATAAGCCAATCAGTACAAAAGAACTGTAAAATCGTTCGAAATTCGTATGAAATAAGTGTTTTCGGATCGAAATGGATCTTCGACAAAGATGTGCTCACTTTTTAGTTTTTATCGCTTCATTTTTTCATTTCGATTTCGATATTTTTGGCCAAGATCATTTTTATTGGCAAAATAAGTAATTTTAGGAATGTTTAAAAAAACACAGGTTTTAGAAAAGTCTTTTCCAATTTTCTTGTAGGCCACAAAAAAAAACTAATGATTGCAAAACAGCATGGCTTGTTTATTCCTTTTTTTTATTTTTTTTTTTGCCCGTTAAAAAATAACCCTGAAAGGTTAAAAAAACTATATTTTATTTTTTTGTTCTAAATCGAAAAAAATCCTTTCTGGATTAATGTATATTCGAAACATACATTAAATTTTCCGAAACATACATTAAATGACGTGCTTTAAAAAAATTACAGTTGAGTAACAGGAAACGGCAGATTTTTTAAAACTTTTTTAAGTGTTTTTTTTTTTTGATAGAAAAATTGTTTTTTTAGGGATTTTGATTACGCCACCAAATCGGGCGTCTAATATGAGCATGAGCATGAGAGATCACCCATGGTTGCCCCTCCGTTGCTGAACAGAACCGTAATATCCTTTCAGCACTGCTGATCATAGGCTTCGACTATCAAGTGGTGTTTCCCTTATCAACAGCATGTATGAATGCGCCGAAAAGATAAAACACCATGATTGCTAAAACTAGATCAGTTGCGAATAGGTAACAGTCATTGGCCACCAACGGCGCCCGCCATGTCAGTTTGTAGACCTCGATTTTAAGGGACGGGAATGTTAGTTAGCGCAGGTTGCTACTAGGGCAGCTGATTTACTCTGTGCTTACACCCCACGAGCGCCAGGAACCTGAAAACTTGTTAGTAGGATAGGGTGCTTGGTCAGGATTCATCATAGAAGATGATGATGCGACCCAAAATCATAGTGTTTGTTGAAAGGTATTATATATTATTCTCAAGGCATACAATCGGATGCTGCGGATGAGACATTTCCCGTTTAACTGTTGTTACATTTTAAATGGAATGGTTTAATCTTAGACAGCCGGCTGTGGAAAGATAAAGCCAAATAATATTTATTTATAGAATGAGGTGTTAAACGCAATGCTGCAATGATAGCGTAGTCTGATTTTTAATTATATAATCATTTAATTCATAAATTTGTTACGGAATAGACGCGACGAACTCAACCATCAAGTGCCTTCCGATCTTCTTTCTGTTAGCTAGATAAGTTATTGATTTTCGTTGCCTCTCGAGCTACGACGCTATGGAGAGGGCTTAACACACAAACAACCGACGTCGAGCCCTCCGAGCTACGGAGCTATGGGAAGGTCTTTTCAACACAAAAAAGACTCGCGCACCACACAACGTTCTTGATGAATCAAAATATTTTTTACGCGATAAACCTAACGAGCTCAACCGTCAAATTGCCTTCCAACCACCGATGATGAAGAAAGGGCTTTAAGCACACCGATTAATATAAATAAATTCCAAGATCGATCTTGTATTATAGCTACAGCGCAACTCACAAAAATACAACACAAAAAGAACACCACAAAAATCCATCTCACAATCCTGATTTGTTTTTTTTTTTCACTTTGCACACAAATACAACCATCCGCTTGCACTGGTGGAACATATCTTCTCCTCGCAGCACACAATTCACGACAAAAATGCGAAACAAAAGGCGCAAAAAAATCACTTTAAACTCCGAATATTTTTTACGACCACGCGCACCCTTTGCCAATTATGCACTGATGACGCTGCATTTTCAGAGGGTAATTTTCTCCTCGCAGCACACAATTCACGACAAAAATGCGAAACAAAAGGCACAAAAAAATCACTTTTCACTCCAAATATATTTATTTTACGACCACGCGCTCCCTTTGCCAATTATGCACTCCCACCAAATCGGGCGTCCAATATTACACAAAAGTCCCTTTGACACCAAATTTCCATCTCATCTCCATTTCAGGCTGCAATTTATTGAAAAACGTGTCTTTTTTCGTATGTTCAAAAATTTAAGGGGTCTCGATTCCAAATTTTAAGGCCACGTGGATTATGCACGAGTCCTTACAGACCAAAAATTTTAATATCCAATATGGAAGCATGAATGGACAGCTATTCCTAGTCATCGCTAACTCTGTACAAGGCCTTTGACTAAAAAAATATTTGAATTAAATTAAATAAATAGCTTTTCTTAGTTTTACTTATTTATATCATATTTTTGATAAAATGTACACATGTCTTACATATTTTCTGTTTCTCCAAAACGCATATTATTTATTTTCAATTGAATTAAGCCTCACATAAAAATGACTTAAATAAATTTCACTTAAATTTAAAAAAATAACGGTACACATCAACCAGAGCTATTGCACCCCGAGTATTGTTACAGACATTTTAGTATCTTCGAAACTACGGGAATTATCGATTTAATTACTTTTTTCATTCATAAGATTTACAACAAAATTTGTCAATTTTTATTATAAAATTATTTTAGGATTGGGTCCGTAAGTTCAACAATTTTAAAATAAGAAGACAATAACTTCCTTGGTTGCTGAGAACCCTTAAATTCCATACTATGAATTTCAAATTGTACTTATTTTATTTTAATCTTGATATTGAACCTTGCACTGTAACTCGGATTTGGCCCGCACTTTTCTCTCGCACTTTTGACAACAAAAAATCAAAAATCTAGGCAACCAACGTTGTTTATTTACATATCCAGTCGCAGTTTCCACCAAGGGAGCGGCCGTGGCTGACTGTTTACGGTATTCGCTTTGTAAACGAATGGTTCTGGGTTCGATTCCCATCTGCTCCCAACGAGAAAGTTAAGAACACATAAATTTGAAATGATGATGAATATGAACGAAAAATCAAAGTCACTCGAGGCGGGGTTCGATCCCCCGTCCTTTGGATTGGTAAGCAAAAATGCTAACCACTAGGCCATGACGACTCGGTGAGAGTGGACTGGAATTAGGAATACTGTTACAGAGAGCGAGTTGTGGCGCTATAACCACGGCAAATAGTGTCCAGGGCATTCGTGAAAATACAATGTCCCATCCCAGAGGGTCCCGGAGTACCAAACCTTCTTAGCATGGTGCTCCCAACGAATACAACCAAATCATGGAGCGTTTGGTGGTGTGTCCCCACGCTTCTTCCTCCCCTGTCGATTCAGAATTGTGTTGTTGTTCGAACACTCAGTGCTCAAACTCAACCCAATTACGAATCATCTCTGCGATACGGCTTTACGCAGTAGGCCTTGCCGCTTTAACGCTTGTGATGTTTCAATGCATTCTAATGCCAATGGCGCACTACAAATGTTAACCCTTTAAGTACCAAGTGGAAATTTAATATTCAAAAAATCATATCTTGGCTCAAACACAACCAATTTTCGATGTTTTGGGCTTGTTCGCTCAGGATTTTAATACGGAACACGATGCAATCGGAAAAATCCGGATTCCGGTTCCCTGGCCGGAGATATTCCGGATTTCCCAGGGCCAGATCGGGGCTACGTTAGCCTGGTCATTTTTCTGATTACAAAAACCATCCAAAAAAGATGAAAACGAGTGAAATACTATGGAATTTTATCATCTGCAATCAAACGAAGGCCATTTTATTGAACTAGAACCATGTTGGACACGGGGAACCCGGTCAGTAACCTGGGACCGGTTCCAGGGTCCCGGTCATAATCCGAAGATATGACCAGTACACTTTTCTTGTCCAAAGTGGGCATGCGACATGTCTATGTTCATGAAATTGTGTAACAAGTTCGGAAAAACTAATGCAATACCAATCGGACCGACTGTGGCCACCCAGAACCGGTTCCAGGTTCCCGGCCATAATCCGAATATATGGCCAATACACTTTTCTTGTCCAAAGTGGGCATGCGACATATCTATGTTCATGAAATTGTATCACAAGTTCAAAAAGACTAACCCATTGCCAATCGGACCGACTGTGGCCACCCGGAACCGGTTCCAGGGTTCCGGCCAAAATCCGAATCTATGGCCAATACACTTTTCTTGTCCAAAGTGGGCATGTGACATGTCTATGTTCATGAAATTGTGTAACAAGTTCAAAAAGACTAACCCATTGCCAATCGGACCGACTGTGGCCACCCGGGACCGGTTCCAGGGTTCCGGCCAAAATCCGAATATATGGCCAATACACTTTTCTTGTCCAAAGTGGGCATGTGACATGTCTATGTTCATGAAATTGTGTAACAAGTTCAAAAAGACTAACCCATTGCCAATCGGACCGACTGTGGCCACCCGGAACCGGTTCCAGGGTTCCGGCCAAAATTCGAATATATGGCCAATACACTTTTCTTGTCCAAAGTGGGCATGTGACATGTCTATGTTCATGAAATTGTGTAACAAGTTCAAAAAGACTAACCCATTGCCAATCGGACTGACTGTGGCCACCCGGAACCGGTTCCAGGGTTCCGGCCAAAATCCGAATATATGGCCAATACACTTTTCTTGTCCAAAGTGGGCATGTGACATGTCTATGTTCATGAAATTGTGTAACAAGTTCAAAAAGACTAACCCATTGCCAATCGGACCGACTGTGGCCACCCGGAACCGGTTTCAGGGTTCCGGCCAAAATCCAAATATATGGCCAATACACTTTTCTTGTCCAAAGTAGGCATGTGACATGTCTATGTTCATGAAATTGTGTAACAAGTTCAAAAAGACTAACCCATTGCCAATCGGACCGACTGTGGCCACCCGGAATCGTTTTTTTTCTGAAAATGTTCATGACATTGCATCACAAGATAAAATATGCGACATGAAATTTTGAAACAAGTTCAAATTAGCTATAACTTTCAGCAATAAATAAAATTATAAAACTATAAAATTATAAAATTATAAAACTATAAAATTATAAAATTATAAAATTATAAAATTACAAAATTATAAAATTATAAAATTATAAAATTATAAAATTATAAAACTATTAAATTATTAAATTATAAAATTATAAAATTATAAAATTACAAAATTATAAAATTATAAAATTATAAAATTATAAAATTATAAAATTATAAAATTATAAAATTATAAAATTATAAAATTATAAAATTATAAAACTATTAAATTATTAAATTATAAAATTATAAAATTATAAAATTACAAAATTATAAAATTATAAAATTATAAAATTATAAAATTATAAAATTATAAAATTATAAAATTATAAAATTATGAAATTATAAAATTTTAAAATTATAAAATTATAAAATTATAAAATTATAAAATTATAAAATTATAAAATTATAATATTATAATATTATAATATTATAAAATTATAAAATTATAAAATTATAAAATTATAAAATTATAAAATTATAAAATTATAAAATTATAAAATTATAAAATTATAAAATTATAAAATTATAAAATATAAAATTATAAAATTATAAAATTATAAAATTATAAAATTATAAAATTATAAAATTATAAAATTATAAAATTATAAAATTATAAAATTATAAAATTATAAAATTATAAAATTATAAAATTATAAAATTATAAAATTATAAAATTATAAAATTATAAAATTATAAAATTATAAAATTATAAAATTATAAAATTATAAAATTATAAAATTATAAAATTATAAAATTATAAAATTATAAAATTATAAAATTATAAAATTATAAAATTATAAAATTATAAAATTATAAAATTATAAAATTATAAAATTATAAAATTATAAAATTATAAAATTATAAAATTATAAAATTATAAAATTATAAAATTATAAAATTATAAAATTATAAAATTATAAAATTATAAAATTATAAAATTATAAAATTATAAAATTATAAAATTATAAAATTATAAAATTATAAAATTATAAAATTATAAAATTATAAAATTATAAAATTATAAAATTATAAAATTATAAAATTATAAAATTATAAAATTATAAAATTATAAAATTATAAAATTATAAAATTATAAAATTATAAAATTATAAAATTATAAAATTATAAAATTATAAAATTATAAAATTATAAAATTATAAAATTATAAAATTATAAAATTATAAAATTATAAAATTATAAAATTATAAAATTATAAAATTATAAAATTATAAAATTATAAAATTATAAAATTATAAAATTATAAAATTATAAAATTATAAAATTATAAAATTATAAAATTATAAAATTATAAAATTATAAAATTATAAAATTATAAAATTATAAAATTATAAAATTATAAAATTATAAAATTATAAAATTATAAAATTATAAAATTATAAAATTATAAAATTATAAAATTATAAAATTATAAAATTATAAAATTATAAAATTATAAAATTATAAAATTATAAAATTATAAAATTATAAAATTATAAAATTATAAAATTATAAAATTATAAAATTATAAAATTATAAAATTATAAAATTATAAAATTATAAAATTATAAAATTATAAAATTATAAAATTATAAAATTATAAAATTATAAAATTATAAAATTATAAAATTATAAAATTATAAAATTATAAAATTATAAAATTATAAAATTATAAAATTATAAAATTATAAAATTATAAAATTATAAAATTATAAAATTATAAAATTATAAAATTATAAAATTATAAAATTATAAAATTATAAAATTATAAAATTATAAAATTATAAAATTATAAAATTATAAAATTATAAAATTATAAAATTATAAAATTATAAAATTATAAAATTATAAAATTATAAAATTATAAAATTATAAAATTATAAAATTATAAAATTATAAAATTATAAAATTATAAAATTATAAAATTATAAAATTATAAAATTATAAAATTATAAAATTATAAAATTATAAAATTATAAAATTATAAAATTATAAAATTATAAAATTATAAAATTATAAAATTATAAAATTATAAAATTATAAAATTATAAAATTATAAAATTATAAAATTATAAAATTATAAAATTATAAAATTATAAAATTATAAAATTATAAAATTATAAAATTATAAAATTATAAAATTATAAAATTATAAAATTATAAAATTATAAAATTATAAAATTATAAAATTATAAAATTATAAAATTATAAAATTATAAAATTATAAAATTATAAAATTATAAAATTATAAAATTATAAAATTATAAAATTATAAAATTATAAAATTATAAAATTATAAAATTATAAAATTATAAAATTATAAAATTATAAAATTATAAAATTATAAAATTATAAAATTATAAAATTATAAAATTATAAAATTATAAAATTATAAAATTATAAAATTATAAAATTATAAAATTATAAAATTATAAAATTATAAAATTATAAAATTATAAAATTATAAAATTATAAAATTATAAAATTATAAAATTATAAAATTATAAAATTATAAAATTATAAAATTATAAAATTATAAAATTATAAAATTATAAAATTATAAAATTATAAAATTATAAAATTATAAAATTATAAAATTATAAAATTATAAAATTATAAAATTATAAAATTATAAAATTATAAAATTATAAAATTATAAAATTATAAAATTATAAAATTATAAAATTATAAAATTATAAAATTATAAAATTATAAAATTATAAAATTATAAAATTATAAAATTATAAAATTATAAAATTATAAAATTATAAAATTATAAAATTATAAAATTATAAAATTATAAAATTATAAAATTATAAAATTATAAAATTATAAAATTATAAAATTATAAAATTATAAAATTATAAAATTATAAAATTATAAAATTATAAAATTATAAAATTATAAAATTATAAAATTATAAAATTATAAAATTATAAAATTATAAAATTATAAAATTATAAAATTATAAAATTATAAAATTATAAAATTATAAAATTATAAAATTATAAAATTATAAAATTATAAAATTATAAAATTATAAAATTATAAAATTATAAAATTATAAAATTATAAAATTATAAAATTATAAAATTATAAAATTATAAAATTATAAAATTATAAAATTATAAAATTATAAAATTATAAAATTATAAAATTATAAAATTATAAAATTATAAAATTATAAAATTATAAAATTATAAAATTATAAAATTATAAAATTATAAAATTATAAAATTATAAAATTATAAAATTATAAAATTATAAAATTATAAAATTATAAAATTATAAAATTATAAAATTATAAAATTATAAAATTATAAAATTATAAAATTATAAAATTATAAAATTATAAAATTATAAAATTATAAAATTATAAAATTATAAAATTATAAAATTATAAAATTATAAAATTATAAAATTATAAAATTATAAAATTATAAAATTATAAAATATATATAAAATATAAAATTATAAAATTATAAAATTATAAAATTATAAAATTATAAAATTATAAAATTATAAAATTATAAAATTATAAAATTATAAAATTATAAAATTATAAAATTATAAAATTATAAAATTATAAAATTATAAAATTATAAAATTATAAAATTATAAAATTATAAAATTATAAAATTATAAAATTATAAAATTATAAAATTATAAAATTATAAAATTATAAAATTATAAAATTATAAAATTATAAAATTATAAAATTATAAAATTATAAAATTATAAAATTATAAAATTATAAAATTATAAAATTATAAAATTATAAAATTATAAAATTATAAAATTATAAAATTATAAAATTATAAAATTATAAAATTATAAAATTATAAAATTATAAAATTATAAAATTATAAAATTATAAAATTATAAAATTATAAAATTATAAAATTATAAAATTATAAAATTATAAAATTATAAAATTATAAAATTATAAAATTATAAAATTATAAAATTATAAAATTATAAAATTATAAAATTATAAAATTATAAAATTATAAAATTATAAAATTATAAAATTATAAAATTATAAAATTATAAAATTATAAAATTATAAAATTATAAAATTATAAAATTATAAAATTATAAAATTATAAAATTATAAAATTATAAAATTATAAAATTATAAAATTATAAAATTATAAAATTATAAAATTATAAAATTATAAAATTATAAAATTATAAAATTATAAAATTATAAAATTATAAAATTATAAAATTATAAAATTATAAAATTATAAAATTATAAAATTATAAAATTATAAAATTATAAAATTATAAAATTATAAAATTATAAAATTATAAAATTATAAAATTATAAAATTATAAAATTATAAAATTATAAAATTATAAAATTATAAAATTATAAAATTATAAAATTATAAAATTATAAAATTATAAAATTATAAAATTATAAAATTATAAAATTATAAAATTATAAAATTATAAAATTATAAAATTATAAAATTATAAAATTATAAAATTATAAAATTATAAAATTATAAAATTATAAAATTATAAAATTATAAAATTATAAAATTATAAAATTATAAAATTATAAAATTATAAAATTATAAAATTATAAAATTATAAAATTATAAAATTATAAAATTATAAAATTATAAAATTATAAAATTATAAAATTATAAAATTATAAAATTATAAAATTATAAAATTATAAAATTATAAAATTATAAAATTATAAAATTATAAAATTATAAAATTATAAAATTATAAAATTATAAAATTATAAAATTATAAAATTATAAAATTATAAAATTATAAAATTATATTATTATAAATTGAGTGATTGTGAATTTCTTTGTAAAATTGACACGATTTAGTAAACTAAGACATGGCAAATGCCTAGTTTCGACATAAATACTAATGACCACACCTTCGGATTAGGACAAAAAATAAAGATACCGCTTGCAGATTGTCGGTCCGATTTTCAATGAGTTAATTTATTTGAAACTTGTAACACAATTTCATGAACATAGACATGTCACATGCCCACTTTGGATAAGAAAAGTGTATTGGCCATATATTCGGATTTTGGCCGGAACCCTGGAACCGGTTCCGGGTGGCCACAGTCGGTCCGATTGGCAATGGGTTAGTCTTTTTGAAGTTTTGATACAATTTCATGAACATAGACATGTCACATGCCCACTTTGGACAAGAAAAGTGTATTGTATGTATGTATGTATGTATTAATACCCCCGTCTTGGCAGGACTTGGCCATGACCGCAGTATGTTTCAACTGAGACGGTTTGGTTAGTAACCAACTTATATCATAAGGACCTTGAAAGATTATCATTCTCATTCCAATCATTTCTAATGATATGATTAAAAAAACAATGAAACTCATGTGACTTGGGCCAGGCTATCCACGACTCCCTCGTCCAGTCCATACAACATATGAAGGCCCTGGGATGTTATTTTTTGAGAGGGGTTAGTATATTTTTTGGGGGGTTTGTTAGGCGTTTGAAATATATGTAATAAATATAATAAATATGATGAATATAATAAATATAATGAATATAATGAATAAAATAAATATAATAAGAGATCATTAATATGAAATATATGAGTAATAATAAAAGATAAAAAAATAATATATCGTAAGAACTTGACAAGTTGTTTCGAAGCTTCAACTCTCAATATTGCATTTGCTTATTTAAGCAACTATAATTTATTAAAATACCATACACATATTAGGCAAAAGAAGCAACAGCTAAAGCTAAAACCGAAACAGAGAGAAATGTAGAAGCATGAGAAGAAAAACTTCAAAACAATTGTCAAATCTTGTTTTAAATGATAGTTATAATCTGTCCCGATTTTGGCACCATTCGTTTCAAATGCTGTTAAAAATAATAATAATTACTTATTCATCAAATCTCATATGAATTGACCATTAAGGATGCTATGAATTTTCTTAATTATTTAAATAATCTGTAAATATGTACAACTAAGTTATTATAAAATTGGTGTCAAAATCGCGACAATACAAGAAAGTAAAGTGATATATTTAATGATAGCATTCTCCATTATGAATCTGAAATTAAGAGTATCTGTAAACATAATTTAAAAAATATATTAAATGTAACCACCAGATGTATCCAAACCTGTAATTTTTTTGATTACAACAATTAAACAGATCTCGAGTTAGTTTTCAAAAGGTCTTCGATGCCAGCTGTAAACAAAGACGTTTTTCGATCAGTTCTCGAACAAATCACGTATTATCGAATTCAAAGAGGCTTTGAAATGTTTATCTGCACTTCCTTGAAATGCTCTATACATAACAATTAAAATTTGATTTGATTAATCAAATAATTATCGGAGGTCGCGATAGATGTTACGACGTATTGTAAACTAACAAGAGAAATGTTGTATTTATGTATGTATGTATGTATGTATGTATGTATGTATGTATGTATGTATGTATGTATGTATGTATGTATGTATGTATGTATGTATGTATGTATGTATGTATGTATGTATGTATGTATGTATGTATGTATGTATGTATGTATGTATGTATTAGTACCCCCGTCTTGGCAGGACTTGGCCATGACCACAGTATGTTTCAACTGAGACGGTTTGGTTAGTAACCGACTTATATCTTAAGGACCTTACAAGATTATCATTTCTCAATCCAACTATTTCTTATGAAATGATTAAATAGACAATGACATTCATGTGGCTTGGGCCAGGCGATCCACGACTCCCTCATCCAGTCCATAAAATATTTTTTTTGAGAGGGGTTAGTATTTTTTTGGGTTGCTAGGCGTTTGAAATATATGTAGTAATGAAAAATATAATAAATATAATGGAATAAAAAATAATGATTAAATATGCAGATTGTTGAAGAAGCTGTTTCGAAGCTTTTACTCTTCTAAACAAGAACTTTGGAGCAATGGAAGAAGTAAAATAATTTACAAAATTTAAATCTATAACAAGATCATGGGTTGAATAATAAAAAAAATGCAAATAGTTAATTACAAAAGTAAAACAAAAAAGATAATGGAGAATTTTCCTAGAATTTATGTAAAAAAATTGATATGAGTAAAACCCAAATATTTTTTTATTTTAATCCATCTGGTATGTAGTATATATATATAGTTTATAATGATTTTAACAAATCGCAGTAAATGACAAACATCTACCGGCAAAAAATTGAGTGATTTGAGGATAAAAACTTCGAAACAGTTGTTTATGATAGATTTCAAATGTCCTGATTTTAGCAGCATAAACAAAACAAAAAGAAAAGGCGATTCTTTAGGTTTTAAATAGCAATCCTTTAGATTGCGTAAATTCGTAAAACGTTTTGCTAAAACCAAAATCAAGACATTATTTTAAATAGCAAATTATACTTTTTGTTAAAACTCCAGATTGATCCAGAAGAACCTGAAAGTTAACATAAAAAATTATACAATGTTCTTCGAGAATTGTTGTTTAATGTAACCACCAGATGGATCCAAAAACAGTAAATTTTAAATGAATTATAAAGATTAATCTCACTTTCAATCGTACTTTTGAGAACATACAAAAAATATACAAAAAATATACAAAAATATACAAAAAAAAACAAAAACAAAAAATAATGAAAAAAATCCCCAAATATCCCGTTGAATACAAAAAAATATCAGGATAATTAAATTAGTAACTGAATTCAAAAGTTTCACAAGATCACACATGAACAACATAGAACGAACTCACCCGGAAGGTCGCAGTAGGCATTGAATTTCTACTGTAACCGCTCGATTGCGGCTTCGGCAGTTTCTTAAACATGCTTTTGAGCACGATGAATACAAGGACCGTTAGTCACCATCTCATCACTACAAAACAAGACCATTGCCGTAATCGTCAAACACTCTCACAAACTCTCCGTAGTTTTACGCAAAATTTCATCTTCTCCGAAAATGTAGACCTGCCTGAACTTTTTTTTCCGCTCTCTCTTCCTAAAATTGAACTCTTCCCTTCTCTTGCGCTTTTTGATGTCTCTTCACTACCTGTTTTTCCTTGTCCATGCTCCCGAAAAACCGCCATTTTAAATTTCATCCGAATATTTCACAAAATTGTCACGTTTTACCAAGACACTTCACACCTCCCGACCACCGCCATCGGACTTTTAGCACCCAACAGATCGCCAGAATACGCATACGGTTCACCCAATTTTCCTTTTTCAAAAAAAAAATGTGACGTAATAGACAAATTGGGCGATTTTTCGAGCCGCCTGCATTGAGAGCCGCCCAGCAAACTAGCCGCCAATCGCAGCAAGCGTTGCTTACTCTCGTCCCCTTCACTCACTACTCGACTCCTTCAACATTTTCCTTAGCATTCCGCCATCTTGAAAATCAGAATCTATTTTCACAACTTTACAACAAAAACAAACTTGGAAAACCCACCCATTTTTTAATTGCCCTTGAAGGCCACCTCCTGTGTGCGCTGAGACCGACACTAATTCCTGACCAAAAATTTTGTAAATGGCTTCAGATCGAGATTTCATATTAGAGAACTTCACAACACCCAAATCACACGAAAACATGCAAAAATTTGTCAGAGTTTTGGTACCACTCAAAACCACTACACTACCGAAAGAACTTCCAACGGAACTGTCCCGCCGGAAAGTCTGAGAATCGCGAAACGTAAAACGTCACGATGAAAAATTCGAACCGAAGAGAAACCAAAAAACGCGGAGCGCAAATTTTTGTCAACCGACCGCGATCAAGGATTGCTGCGATCTCCACTTTGGACAAGAAAAGTGTATTGGCCATATATTCGGATTATGGCCGGGACCCTGGAACCGGTTCCGGGTGGCCACAGTCGGTCCGATTGGCAATGGGTTAGTATTTTTGAACTTGTTACACAATTTCATGAACATAGACATGTCACATGCCCACTTTGGACAAGAAAAGTGTATTTGCCATATATTCGGATTATGGCCGGGACCCTGGAACCGGTTCCAGGTGGCCACAGTCGGTCCGATTGGCAATGGGTTAGTATTTTTGAACTTGTTACACAATTTCATGAACATAGACATGTCACATGCCCACTTTGGACAAGAAAAGTGTATTGGCCATATATTCGGATTATGGCCGGGACCCTGGAACCGGTTCCAGGTGGCCACAGTCGGTCCGATTGGCAATGGGTTAGTCTTTTTGAAGTTTTGATACAATTTCATGAACATAGACATGTCACATGCCCACTTTGGACAAGAAAAGTGTATTGGCCATATATTCGGATTATGGCCGGGACCCTGGAACCGGTTCCGGGTGGCCACAGTCGGTCCGATTGGCAATGGGTTAGTCTTTTTGAACTTGTTACACAATTTCATGAACATAGACGTGTCACATGCCCACTGTGGACAAGAAAAGTGTATTGGCCATATATTCGGATTTTGGCCGGAACCCTGGAACCGGTTCCGGGTGGCCACAGTCGGTCCAATTGGCAATGGGTTAGTCTTTTTGAACTTGTTACACAATTTCATGAACATAGACATGTCACATGCCCACTTTGGACAAGAAAAGTGTATTGGCCATATATTCGGATTATGGCCGGGACCCTGGAACCGGTTCCGGGTGGCCACAGTCGGTCCGATTGGCAATGGGTTAGTCTTTTTGAACTTGTGATACAATTTCATGAACATAACCATGTCACATTAGGGTGCGTCACAAAAGCAAAAAGTTGAGCTAGACCGCATAGGCGGGCAGAATATCATAGCTTCATGTCCCCAGAAGCTCTCCTGAAAATTTCAGCCAATTTGGTCAAGAATCCGAGGTGCCCACTCGATTTAAAGTTTGTATCGGATTTTGGACCCGTTAGTATGGGGAAAACGACACTTTTTACATTTTATTGTCCTAAAAATCCAAAATTGAACCAAATAACTTTCTGAGCGAGCAGTTTATAGATTTTTATATGGGGAACAACTTTGTAGAACATTGCGAAACGATCTGAGAAGATCTGGCTTAGTTATAAGTGGTTTAAGCTAAGTTGTTTTTCCAGGGTCCAACTCAGCTTTTAACTATAGCCTTTTTATCTGTATGGTAACTGTGATCAGAAAAAAAATAGAGTGACAGGTGATGGATTTCTTGTTGACAACATTTTCATTGCAAATTTCAATGAAAGCAGAGTTGAGGTGAGAATTAAGTCTTTTCCATTGATTTTCTTTATACTTTGACCAGCTTGGTATCCTTTTAGGTCCTTCCGGTGTTCCGAAGTGAGTCGGCACGCTGATCAAGGAGAGGAAGAGTCCACCAGATCGAGGCATGGGGGCCTTGTTGGTCAAATTTTAGTTGCTGGTGCTACTGATGGATGCGGTTTAACAACAGCCAATTCGTTGACTGATAGAATAGTTATGAAACGCCTAAACTATAAAGCTCGAGAAAAAACGGGGAATTTATATAGAAATTTAGGTGTCAAAGCAAATATTTATAATAAATACCTACCTTTAACCTATGAATATCAGTACTTATTTAGACAAGTTTATAACCAGAACCATCAGAGTTTGCCAAATCATCAACCGCATTTAAAAACACTACAACATACACAACTGTGACGGAATGACACCGAGGTACGTCTGAATCGTCAAACTGTGCAGTAACATCAACACCCACGATCTACCGTATAATCTCGATCATTCTCCATCGACCCAACCTGTCCAGAACCTGAACTGGTTAACCAGTACTGATAACCCTAAGGGCCAACCAACAGATAAACCCATCGAATTGTCTTGATGTGTTTGTTTATTTTCTCAACAGGCACTTATTGCCCAAATGAACTTAAAAACTAAGACTAAAACTAGAACATTCGTCTTAACACTGATAAAAACTTGGACTTTAACACATCGCGGGACAAACTGACGTCAAAAACAGAGGACACTTTATTGAAGGCTCGCTTCAGTCCGACGATGGCTCCGTTGGCGCTGTGATTGGTACGGCGGAAAGGGATCTGCATGATTGGCGTGTGGCGTAGCTGGCGGGCAGGTGCAGTCAGGGTGATCTTTTCTCGAAGAGAGGGGCAATCGATCCTGTCGGTCAGAACGTCCGAAACTGTCAACGCACGGGCCAGGTCACGACGCAGCTGGAGAGTGTCGAGATGCATGAGCTGGCAGCGGTCTTCGTATGGCGGCAGCTGCTGGGGATTTCTCCAGGGCAGCAGTCTCAGGGCGTATCGGACAAACCTGCGTTGAATTCTCTCTAGCTGATAAACGGCGTTGTTGTAGTGCGGAGTCCAAACCGACGAGCAATATTCGAGCGAGGACCGGACCAACGAGCAGAACAGCGTTTTCAAGCAGTGGATGTCGGTGAAGTGGCGTGTCATACGGATCACCAGACCGAGCTGACGGGATGCTTTGGCAGTTATGAAGGACACGTGTTGCTTGAAGGTCAGTTTAACGTCCAGTATGACACCGAGATCCTTAACGTGATCAACTCTTTCCACTAGTGTGTCGCCAAGATGGTAGTTGAAGAGTATCGGACAGTGCTTCCGGCTAAACGTTATCACCTGGCATTTACCGGGATTTAGGACCATGTGATTCGCCTCACACCAATCAGCGAACTTATCCAGTTCGCGTTGCAGGGCTTCGGCATCTTCGAGACAGTCGATCTTGGCGAACAGTTTGAGGTCGTCTGCGTAGGAAAGATGAGGTCCTCTCAGGGTGAAGTTGGCGTCGTTGAAATAGAACAAGAACACCAACGGACCGAGGTGGCTGCCTTGACCGATTCCAGAGGTAGCGTCGAAACTTTCGGAGAGTGCGTCCTCGATTTTCACCCGCAGCGAGCGTCCCGACAGATACGACCTGAACCATGTCAACAGGCTGCCACAGAATCCGAGCTTCTCGAGTTTGGCGATAGCGATACTGTGGTTAATCTTGTCGAAAGCTGCCGACAAATCTGTATAAACGGCGTCAGTTTGAGAGCGATTGTCGAAGCTATCGAAAACGAACTCGATGAAGCACAGCAGATTCGTGGCAGTGGACCGTTTTGGAAAGAATCCATGCTGATCGCTGGATAATTCCTGACGGCAATGGGCAAATATTGGACCAATCACCACCAACTCGAACAGTTTCGAGGTAGCGCAGAGGGCCGAGATACCTCTGTAGTTCTCGATGTTCCTTCGATCGCCTTTTTTTATGCACGGGGAACATGAAGGCCTGCTTCCATGCACACGGGAACTTTCCGGAGGCGAGGGATAGCCGGAACAGGTGCAAGAGGGGCGATACCAGCGCGGACGAACATCGCTTCAGCAGTGTCGAGGGAATTCCGTCCGGTCCAGGGGAGCTGGAATGTTTCAGTTTAGTTATCGCAGCTGATATGGCGTCGTCATCGATGTCAATCATGGGGAGAAATCGATCGCGACGGGGAACGTTGTTGGCAGCAATTTGGATCTCGTCGTCGGTGATATGTTCGTTTGTAAAAACACTCGAAAACTTTTTGGCGAACAGCCTGCAGATTTCCGCAGTGCTCTCAGCTTCCTCGTTGGCCAATCGCATGGACGAAGGCAGCCCAGATTCTTTGCGGTTCTCGTCGACGAATTTCCAAAACTTCTTCGGGTTGGCCTTCAGCTCACGCTGCTTCTTGCGCTGGTAGCTTGCCATACAACTGCGACTCAGACGCTGGTATTTGCTGTTCATTCTCAAGTAGTACTCACGGAGGGAAAGTGTTCCACACCTGGAGAAGATCTTGAAAGCGGCTCGCTTCTGGGTTTTGAGGTTGCAAAGTTCCGACGTTTGCCACGGTAGGTGAGTAGAATTACGCTTCCTGACCTTAGGCACGAAATGGTCGATGTGATCTCGCAGGATTGATGAGAATGTATCGACCGCGGCATCGACGTCGACAGAGTCCAAGACACTATCCCAGTCGATGTTGCGCAGTGCCAGAGACATTTCATCGTAATCAGCACCTCGGAAGTTGTAGCATACGGTGTCCGGACGGTCTCGAACAACAGAACTGTGACAACCGTCGATAGTGACAACGAGCGCGGGGTGGCGATGGACGATCTTAGCAAGCGGGGCCGGGGCAACGATTAGCGTTGGGGCGAAATCTTGTGCGCTCACAAAGCAAAGATCAAGACGGCGACCGTCTTCGTTCTCAATATGGTTGATCTGCTGCAGAGTGGCCAGGTTATATCCGGCCAGAAGATCACGCGCACAGGGATGGAATTGTGAGCGATCAGGATCCGGGTACAAGAAACCGTTACGGGAAGGTGTCCAGGTCAGTTTCGGCAAGTTGAAGTCCCCTACGACAACGATGTCATCGATCGGGCGCGTGCGTTCTGCAATAGATGCTATCGAATCGAGGTGGATCTTATACAGGTCCTTGTCGTAAATGCGATCCGGGGGGAAGTATACCACACAGAGGAAAAGGACACGATCAGACAGCTTCAGAGACACCCAGACCTGCTCCACTGCCTTCCAAGCGTCTTGGTCAATCCGGCGTGGCTTGAAACAGCGGCGTGCCGCGACGAGGACTCCTCCTCCTTCCGCTTTCCTGCTGTTGTTTGGTCCACGATTGCAGCGGAAAACTTCGTAAGCCGGTCCGAAGACCTGCGACGAAAGCGTGTTCTCTTTCAGCCAAGTTTCCGTCAGGGCGATGAAGTCGAAGCATTCTCCTGAGCTGGCGTGAAGGTAGTCATCAAGGTTGCCGTTCATGCCACCAGCATTTTGGTAATAAAGATGACATTGCTGAATCCTCGAGGAAACCCTAGCTAACGCGCGAGGGTGGGTGAGCGGTGCGTCGGAGGATTGCTGAGAGCTGGAAGGTTGTGAAGCATCAGGGAGCGTCGACTGAACGGAAAAACGCGAATACATGCCTGGGAGCGCATTTTGGAAGACCCGTTCTCTAAAGCCGTACACAGGGCCGGGACGACTTTGATGTCCGGAACTAGATGCGTCGCAGCAGAGCGGTGGCGCGACTGTGACGGGAGAGTCGGGGTCTTCCATGATGCGGGGGTTCGTGCGTCCCGGGTCAGCAGTGTCCGACGGCCACCTACTTGGTGACGGGTTGCGGTAGCTGCAGCTCGGTAGATCGCGATGTACGGGCGTCGTCCCATCGTCGCTAGAATGCAGGCGGGCATCAGGGTCGAAGACGTCACGTTCGTGGAAAGCGGGATTGTACTTGCCTGCGTTTGGCGTTTGGAAGACCCTTTCTCTGGAACCGTACACAGGGCCGGGACGACTTTGATGTCCGGAACTAGATACGTCGCAGCAGAGCGGTGGCGCGACTGTGACGGGAGAGTCGGGGTCTTCCATGATGCGGAGGTTCGTGCGTCCCGGGTCAGCAGTGTCCGTCGGCCACCTACTTGGTGACGGGTTGCGGTAGCTGCAGCTCGGTAGATCGCGATGTACGGGCGTCGTCCGATCGTCGCTAGAAAGCAAACGGGCATCAGGGTCGAAGACGTCACGTTTGTGAAAAGCGGGATTGTACTTGCCTGCGTTTGGCGTTTGGAAGACCCTTTCTCTGGAACCGTACACAGGGCCGGGACGACTTTGATGTCCGGAACGAGATACGTCGCAGCAGAGCGGTGGCGCGACTGTGACGGGAGAGTCAGGGTCTTCCATGATGCGTATGTTCGGGCGTCCCGGGTCAGCAAATATGGCGTATTGATCGTCAAGAAGAGGGCAGCAGTCAAAAAACCTTGTCAAGATGCGGGGCGATACGTCGATCGAAGAGACGGATACCATCATCATGGTCTTATACCATCATCAGGAAGGAATTCAACGCAAAACAGGTCACGTCGCGGAATTTAGTTTTACCAATTTCGCACCGGCAAGGATTCTCAAAATCCTAAGAAGAACACGAGTGTAAAGCAGTTCAAAAAGTGGAATTTTTGTCGCTTGTTTAACGACCTTGCTGTCGTTAGCTGAGTCCCTGTAAAATAGTGAATTTATACTAATTAAAATTGGTTTGTCTAAAACGCAGCTTTGAGGCTGAAGATTGGACGGAGTAATTTTTCGAATTAAACGTGATCACGTTAAAGCAATTGTTCATCACTAGGCCTGACTGCGGTCTGCGCCTCGAGTGCCAAAACCTTCTCAACATGGGCTGTGCGCATGCATCGCGCCATCTCAAAATGTGCTACATCTACAAAATGGCGGCAGCTGGAGCAAACATTATAACATATATTTTATTTGAACGGAAAATTTTCTAAGATAAAAATACACTATTTTTGCCACCACACATTTCTGCGTATCGTCTGGATGTGTTGCATTTGAAAATAGTACACCCTGGCAAATCTTCGGCTCCGTTCTGGTGGTCTTTGCATCTTGTCCTAAGATCACATCCGCCATCACCGTCGAACTGCTGCTGTTAAACCGAATCCATCAGTAGCACCAGCAACTAAAATTTGACCAACAAGGCCCCCATGCCTCGTTCTGGTGGACTCTTCCTCTCCTTGATCAGCGTGCCGACTCACTTCGGAACACCGGAAGGACCTAAAAGGATACCAAGCTGGTCAAAGTATAAAGAAAATCAATGGAAAAGACTTAATTCTCACCTCAACTCTGCTTTCATTGAAATTTGCAATGAAAATGTTGTCAACAAGAAATCCATCACCTGTCACTCTATTTTTTTCTGATCACAGTTACCATACAGATAAAAAGGCTATAGTTAAAAGCTGAGTTGGACCCTGGAAAAACAACTTAGCTTAAACCACTTATAACTAAGCCAGATCTTCTCAGATCGTTTCGCAATGTTCTACAAAGTTGTTCCCCATATAAAAATCTATAAACTGCTCGCTCAGAAAGTTATTTGGTTCAATTTTGGATTTTAGGACAATAAAATGTAAAAGTGTCGTTTTCCCCATACTAACGGGTCCAAAATCCGATACAAACTTTAAATCGAGTGGGCACCTCGGATTCTTGACCAAATTGGCTGAAATTTTCAGGAGAGCTTCTGGGGACATGAAGCTATGATATTCTGCCCGCCTATGCGGTCTAGCTCAACTTTTTGCTTTTATGACGCACCCTAATGTCACATGCCCACTTTGGACAAGAAAAGTGTATTGGCCATATATTCGGATTATGGCCGGGAACCTGGAACCGGTTCCGGGTGGCCACAGTCGGTCCGATTGGTATTGCATTAGTTTTTCCTAACTTGTTACACAATTTCATGAACATAGACATGTCGCATGCCTACTTTGGACAAGAAAAGTGTACTGGTCATATCTTCGGATTATGACCGGGACCCTGGAACCGGTCCCAGGTTACTGACCGGGTTTCCCGTGTCCAACATGGTTCTAGTTCAATAAATTGGCCTTCGTTTGATTGCAGATGATAAAATTCCATAGTATTTTACTCGTATTCATCTTTTTTGGATGGTTTTTGTGATCAGAAAAATGACCAGGCTAGCGTAGCCCCAATCTGGCCCTGGGAAATCCGGAATATCTCCGGCCAGGGAACCGGAATCCGGATTTTTCCGATTGCATCGTGTTCCGTATTAAAATCCTGAGCGAACAAGCCCAAAACATCGAAAATTGGTTGTGTTTGAACCAAGATATGATTTTTTGAATATTAAATTTCCACGTGGTACTTAAAGGGTTAATAAATGACAAGAAGAGTGCTAGGCGTCATCTAACCTAAGGCACTCTCCAGGATCCCTTCGAAAGATTGGCTGCGCTAGGGTTCGATTAGATTAGATTAGATTAGGTATCCAGTCGCAGTTTCCACCAAACTGGACTTTCGCACTTCAAAATTGCAAAACATGCGATAAACCTTGGCTCGCTTTGATGATTTTCGAGGAAATTTTAAATTTCCCTAGCCTGTTTGACAAGTCGCAATAGTGCGATCGATAGTAATAATTTAGTTTGAAGTCCAAGTTAGTGGGAATTGCGCAATAAGGCCGATGCAAATATGTTCAAAGTTTTTGTCCTTCAGCTCTGGCCGGGGTGGATGGGGAGGGGAAGGGGGGGGGGTCAAAAAAAACATAAATATTGAAATAACAAGCAATAGTTTCAAAAAGTGTTTTAAACTGCATTTTACAATAGTTCAGTTGTTTTGCAATTATTAGTTTATAAAAAAATGTAAGATTTGACGAAAACAAAAAATTTAGCGAAAAAAAAAACATTTTGCGATTATAAACACCGAAAATTTTCAAAAATTCAAAAGATTTTTAAATCAACCCAAACATGCTAAAAATGATTCTTAACGCAGGGGAATGTATTTTGAATTGATTTCAGCTGATTGCAGTTCAATTTCCATTTGCATTTTGAAGTTTCTTGAAAAAAAAAATTTTTTTGGCCCCTGATTTTTCGGACCAGCTTTAAAGGGGGGGGGGGAGACAAAAACTTTAAATAAATTTTGTACCAGCCTAATAACGTCATGATTCGAAATCCGGACACTTAGTAGCATATCATTTTTGTTATAGCTGGCAAAAAATCATGTAACAAGTTGAAATTGTAGAAATATCATCAGGATGTAGTATGAACGTCTGCCTGTGTGGATCAATCGGACCGCGCACTGGACTCACAATCCAGAGGTCGCCGGTTCGAATCCCGAGTGTAAATATAGGTATTCGGCGCCCTCTCCCCGTGCCCATACCTTCACACTTAGGAGACCCGGGAGGCGGAGTCTTGTCGCAAAAAGAACGATACACACCTGTGGATCCGTTGACGAAACCGCAAGGTTTAAGAGGGCCACATTATAAGGTGTTACGTCGATTCCGTTTCCCCATGTAGTATGAACAGTCAGTTTTAAGAGAATGCGTGCAAAATATGTCTTTTCTAACTATTTTTATCAGAATTTTAAAATTAAAATAACTTGTTGTGCTTCGAATCCCGGACACTGATAAAAGCTGATTCAAAATCCGGACACTTTTGCTTCGAATTCCGGACACTCGAATTTGCTAATGAATCGCATAAATTTGATCTGACATGTAAGTGAATCTCATTCTTTAGGTCTCAAATTAGCTGGTAACATCAAAACAATCCATATTTTATTTAAAAATTTGCTAGAATTTAAGGAAATCAAAACCAAAAAATGTCTGCTTTGCCTTCCCGGTGCATCGGACTCCTATGAAATAATGCAGTGAAATGTTTCACATTTTTGGCAAATATTTAAAAAAGTTTTTGTCCCTCGGCCTTGGCCGAGGTCAAGGGGGGGGGGGGGCAAAAAAATAAAAAAATATAAAAATTTAAATAACAAGCCATAGTCTTCACATTTAAATGAAAAAAGTGTTTTAAAATGAATTTTACACTAGTTCAGTTGTTTTGCCATCATTAGTTTTCAAAAAATCTAAGATCTGACAAAAACAAAAATTGTATCGAAAAAAAAGATTTTGCATCCAAAATTTTCAAAAAATCTTAAGATTTTTTAATAAACCCAAACATGCTAAAAATGATTTTAAACGCAGGAGAATGTATTTTAATTTGATTTCAGTTGGTTGCTCTGGGTCTCGTGGCGCAGGGGTAGCGGCTTCGGCTGCCGATCCCGATGATGCTATGAGACGCGGGTTCGATTCCCGCCTTATCCACTGAGCTTCTATCGGATGGTGAAGTAAAACGTCGGTCCCGGTTTCTCCTGTCTCGTCAGAGGCGCTGGAGCAGAAATCCCACGTTAGAGGAAGGCCATGCCCCGGGGGGCGTAGTGCCAATAGTTTCGTTTTTTTTTTTTTTTTTGGTTGCTCTTGAATTTTCATTGAAATTTTAAAGTTTATTGTAAAAATTTTTTTTTTGCCCCCTGATTTTTCGGGCCAATTTTGAAGGGGGGGACAAAAACTTTGAAAAATATTTGTACCAGCCTTATAATTTTATTTTATATAATTGTTTTGGCGTTAACTACAGCGTTCAAACAAAGTTTAAATGAAAGTTGATGTTACAATTCATCAAATAACACAGTTTTGACATTCATAATGCGAACATATATCCATATTATTGATAAAATAAGATGAGGTGTCCGGGTTTCGAAGCGTCCGGGAATTCAAATCATGACGTTAGTTAAAAAAAATGAAATGCTGATAAAAAAAATCAAATCATTGAAATAAATAACCTTTTGAGATGTTTTTCAAAGTTCATGCTGCCCCCTTCAAAATCGGCCCGAAAAATCAAAGCCAGAAATTATTTTTCAAGAAGTATAAAAATTATGAAGAAAATAGAACATAAATCAACTGCAAACAATCTTAAATCATTCCTTTGTGGACCATCATTCAGTGAGGTACTCCTGGATTTTAGCTCCTGAAAAGTGCTTAAAAAGTGCAAAAATGCCTCAGGGCAAGAAAAAGAGGCGGTCCTCACCAGAAGGATCGGCAGATTTGAAGAAGCTAAAGATAGCCGAAGCGCTACCTGCAAAGCCAGGCAGTTTGAGCAAGGACGCTCAAAATTCGTCTGGAAACCAGTTCGCTACCCTCCCTGTGGACGTGAGCGAGAAGGAAGAATTTGAACGACGGGAAAAGTTGCCACCCATTTTCGTGAAAACATCGTCATCGGATTCGGTGCGAAAGTGGCTGACCGGGTTTATCAAATCTGGTGCTTTACGAGCTTCCATTCGCTTGTGTGCTGATGGACTCAAAATTCTGCTACCTACCAGAAAGGATTACAACTACGTTCGGGATTTCCTGAACAACACCAAGATTGAATACTACAGCCATGACGATCCAGGTAAACGCCCCATGAAACAGGTCCTCCGAGGCCTGTACGACATGGATGTGAGTGTGCTGAAAGAAGAGCTAAAAACTCTTAAGTTGAACGTGATCGAAGTCTTCAAGATGACGAGACACAACAAGGACATCAAGTATCGTGATCAACTGTACCTGGTTCATCTCGAGAAAGGATCGACAACGCCGTCTGAGCTGAAAGCAGTTCGGGCAATTTTCAACATCATCGTGACTTGGGAACGTTATCGTCCAGTGCACCGTGACGTGACGCAGTGTTCGAACTGCTTGCAGTTTGGACATGGTGCGAGGAACTGTTTCATCAAGAGTCGTTGTGCAACCTGCGGAGGTGAGCACAAAACTCAAGCTTGCGATACAATCAACGAGAACATCGAAGCGAAATGCTTCAATTGCGGCGGCGACCATTCGACCAAGAATCGAAGCTGCCCAAAACGTGCTGAGTTTGTAAAAATTCGACAGCAAGCGACGACGAGGCACCAACCAAATCGTCGCAAAACACCACCAGCATACACGGACGTGGATTTTCCTGCTTTGGCGTCACCTGGAGCGGGATCTGTTCGAGTGGTTCCAAATCTGCAGCCATTACCGTTGAATCAGCGGCAAAAAGTTGCAGAGAATACAACACCTCCTGGTTTCAGTCAGCAACCGAAGGAAAACCAACCAGCATCAACGGATGAAGGCAGTAGTCACCTGTTTTCACCACAAGAACTTCTGAACATTTTCATCGAGATGACAACAACTCTGCGTGGGTGCAAAACTCGCCAGGAACAAGTAAGAACTCTTGGTGCATTCATCTTAAAATACAGTTCGTAGTTTACTCGTTCTAGTGATTTTGAATATTTCAGTGGATTTATTTTTTTAGTTTTAGGTTAGGATTAGCTGTTAAAGTGATTTTTTTTTCTTTTTTACCCAAATGTATTCAATTCAATGCAATAATGTAAAACAATTTGAAGCAAATAAATAAATGTGATCAGTTAATAATAAAACGAAAAATACAACAAAGATGAAGAGCATTAGGCCATACCACTTATCATGTAAAAGAAATGTAATTATTATAAGAATGTTCAATAAAGACATATTTAACTTAAAAAAAAAAAACAGTCTTAAATGTTTTTTTTTTTCTGCATAGTCATATTCAGCCTCTTTGAGCTTGTTGAAAAATCCCGTAAAAAGTTTTCTTTCACAAAAAAATAGCTTCGTCGTTTCTTAGATATTTCGGAATCATGGCGTGTTGTTCTATAATTTGTATACCGTAAACCGGGGTGACTTTGATAGGATTTCGATTTGTTTTTAGAATATTTTCCAACAGGCAAGGTTTTTCTCAAGATTATTATTTTTAAAACATGTACTGGGGTAGACCACACAAAGTCCATGCAATATTTCGGAAAAAAAGTTTTTTCAATAATGTTTAGAAAAATAGTTACGTTAAAAATTCTTAGTTTTAATTCCGGGGTGACTTTGATAGTCATAGTTTTTTCTTGTTAAAATCATATTTAAGATGTTCAAACTTTATTTGTACGCTAAATGTACCATCACTGTAGTAGCTGATATAGTTTTTAAGAAAAAAAATCAATGTTTATATTTAGTTAACTAAGTGTATAAGCTTTTTAGCAAAATACATATAAATTTTAGGTAAAATTGTTAAACAGTCGGAATTTTGCCTGAAATTTGTTAAAACTAGTTTTGTTTGTAAAATTGTCGATTCATATTGCATTTTATACTGAATTCGAAGCACGAATCACAAGTTTTCACATTTTACATGAAATTTGTTCAACTGAAATTGCCTTTTAATTTGGAGATTTTTTTTTAATTGTGTTTCAAAAAACATATTATTTATTATTTACAAACTTTTTTAACCTTCTCCTAGTGGAAAATTGTCCAAAGAATCCGAAAATGTATTCCGTTTTCCGATTAAAAATCATGTTCATTGAGAAAATCAAGACACTTTGAGAAGTTTAAAATAATGACTTTCATCAACATTCTCTTAACTATAGTTAACTAACTTTTTAAACCTGTCAAAATTTTATGAAAAGTTCTTCTTGAGGTACTTTGAACACTTCTCTACCACGGTCAGTATGTTTCTAAACCATTCCTTACGTATTTTAATTGTACTCTTCATTTTGCGAAAAAATCGCAAACCTATCAAAGTCACCCCGACTATCAAAGTCACCCCGTTTTACGGTACTTTTTTTGCCTCGACTTTAGTAAATATCGAGGGACCTCAACCAAAAATATTTGCAACGGCCTAAACTTAGCGTTCAATTTACCATGATCTCACCACATCTTTAATAAAAACTTGTTTTGTTTTCTCTTCCCACTCGGGATAACTTTTTAAAAAGCACAGGAAGACTTAGCCGCTTTCCCTTCTTCCGTTGCCTCATTATCAACTCTGGCGGGGGAAGAGGCACGAGCAGGAAACTGGCTAAGAAAATGTGGTGAAGAATTCAGCTTTTAACCACCAATCGATATTCTCGTCAACCTCGTCGTCGTTGTGTTATCAGGGCAGCGGAGGATGACGGGGGAGAAGCCGTGGAAAATCTTGATGATTTTTAAGCCGCATCACCACCAGGTCAGAAGGCTTGAGCGAAAGCTAATTAGTCAGGGTTCGTGGCGAAGCAGCGGAATCGGTTCATGGGGGAATTGCTTTTGGAGTTTTAATGAGAAAAATCTGAGTTTGAAGGAAATGATAACTCTATTCTGCATGTCTTTGCAGAAGTTTAATTAACAAATCAGAATCGATCACCACCAAAGAAAAAGAACCGAACTCAACAGAAAATTTCCGTTCCCTTTCTATTCACCTATAGAAATGGAAATCAATTACCATCCAACAAGTGTGTTTATATGTTTTCTTTCATGTCTTCATGTTGGCTCCATTGGGGTAGCAATGCTTCAATTAATTTTGCACAAGGGTGCCGTTGGCTGAGTGTTTGGGTCGGACGATGGGGCTGTACCATGAAAGAAGTTTTTGTGTAGCTGCTGGTACTACACAAAAAAGGGCCAGATGACTTTTTGCTTGATTTTTTTCATGTTAATTACACATTTCTGTTTTAGGAAAAACATGTAAGAAGGTAAGTATCACAAAATCTATGGTCACAATTAACGATCTTATCAGCTTTTTATTATGTAAGTTTCACATTACACTTTTTGAAATTTAAAAGGGTTTCATTGTTTATCCTTTTCCATGTGATTTGCTCCGTGATATTTTCTCTTTTGGGGTAAAATCGAACTATTATGCAAAAAGGGGGTTCATTATTTCCAACCAACCGGAATAACAATGCAGCCATATAACACCACCGCAGTCCTTTGTTTAGTGTGAATTGGAAATATTTCCAGCCAGGTTTTTTTTGTTATGTTTTGTTACGGCATCCAACCCTATAACCAGGACATCCTTGGTTCCCACTAAATATATTACTACGTTCTAGCTCGGAACGAATTTCCACTACAATGTTGGTTGAATTTACTCTCGTTTTTTTGTGTGTGTGTTCATTTCCAAAATTTCACCCAAGGCAACATTCAAGCCCCCCACGAACCCTTCCTCCCCACCAATCACATCATCGTTATACTATTTTGGCTGGCTCCCTCGGAAGCCCCGGTGAGATTGAATGGTTTTGGGCCAAACCGTGTGCCATCCAGAGAGTCAGCCAGTGGAACTTTATGACGGTATTCACGAACTGCTGCTGCTGCTGGGCTTGGGGCATATAAAGCAATAAAAACCGGCAGGATCCCAACGTGAACAACGAGGTACGATTTGGGTTTGTGCTTTCCCCAGTTGGCCTCACCCGGTTGGGGGGTCCCGGTCGGCAGTCCGGGTCAGAGCGGAGCAGGGTGACAACCTTTAGGACAAGACCGTAATGATAAATACTTAGATATTGAAAATAGTCTATTCTAAATATTGGTTTTTGGGTAAACTCAAGCTTTTCTTTTTTTTGACTTATTTGTTTTTGCAAATCATAAGCTATTGTGACTGTAAATTTTGACTGAATGAATGAATGATTACAGAAATGCTTCAATAACAGAAAGCAACATTCAGAAATTGTATTTTAAAAAAAAACATATAAAAAATGCTTTTGCCTCATGTCATTTTCCAATCTGTAGTACAACAACAGATTTATTTTCATGATTTTTCGTGAAGGTTCTGAAGGAGAAGACATAAACATTTTCGTGGAGATGGGGCGGTACAACCATTCGTTTTCTTCTGGATTTTAATGAAACACAATTTTAATTTATTTTCTGCTTGAAACAGAAGAACTTAAAAAAAGTTGATGTTTGACATTTTAAATAGCGGACGAATCTTTTCGCACTCTTCGGCAAAGTTGTTCCCTGGATCACGGACTATAAGCTCATAAGGTTTTTGAAAAAAGCAAAATTCGTTAAGGGGCTCAAAACTGTCAAAAATCAAAACGCAGCAATTTTACTAGTTAAATCCCATTTAAGATACCAAGTCAAAGCGCCAGGTCCTGTTGCAACCAATTAAACTCATATTTGGGATTCGGTACACCTAGGGAATCATGCCCTGAAATGCTCGCAATATTGACCCGTTTTGTTACATCCTAATGTACACTAAAAATTGTTCACAAAATGCCGTATAGTACTCAAATTTTCATAATATGAAAATTCAAGCTTGGGTAACAAACGAAGCGAAATTTTGTATGCTTTTTCACTTTTTATAGTTTTTTGAAAATACTAAATTTTTCATAAAATAGCGTATTTTTCGAAAATACTCAAATTTTTAAAACATAAATAATAGTTTTTAACAAAAATAAAAATAAAAAGTTTTTAACAAAAATAAAACCTTAATAAAGTGAAAACGCATATCAAATTTCGCTGCGTTTGATATCCGTATTGCAAGTTTTGATAGTTTGAGTATTTTCGAAAAAATATTAGTTTTTAACAGGGATGGAATAATCGCAAAAAAATCATTTTCGCTTGCGAACTTTCTTCACCCGCGAAAGAGAGAGGAGGCAAATCACGCAAAACAAAATTGCTCCCGAACTTCTCCAATAAAATCAATCTGCTAATGTTTTTTGTGAATTTCCTTGTCAGCACCACTTAAAATCATTTATTTTATTTTATTTACACACATTGCCCATCTACAAAATGTAACAAGTCATATTTCGACGTGTGACGTTACACTTGCAAGTGTAGTAGTGAAAAAGATGTTCCGTCAAATAATCAAGATGATGATTTTTTTTAGATTTCTTTTACCGATCTTTCGTGCGCGAGAGAGGAGACCCAAGCTCCCTTCGGATTTTTTCTCTTTATGAACGTCCAATGATTTTCTTTTGATGATGATTATTCCATCGCTGGTTTTTAACAAAAAAAAAACTCTAATAAGTGAAAAAGCAAGCAAAATTTCGCTTCGTTTGATACCCATAAAATTATGAAAAATTGAGTACTTTCAAAGAAATAAGATTTTTTGTGAAAATTTAAGTATTTTCCAAAAAAGACTCTGATAATTTGAAATTGCATAACAAATTTCTCATCGTTTGATACCCATATTGCAATTTTTTAAAATTTTAGTATTTAAAAAAATACGGTACAGGCTTTGGCAAAGTTTCACTTCGACTAATCGAAACCTCGGATAATCGAATCACGAAAAAACATTTTTTTTGTTCACATATTTTCGATTGTCTAGCTTTAGTATGATCCCTGAACTACGCTAAAGTGATTTAGAATGTATAAATCCAAGATGGCGGCCAAAATAGCGGTGATGAACTATTGAAAATTACATTTCTTAATTTAATAGGCAGTCAACTATTCAAATTTGACTAAAATTGGGTCACAGAATTCGAATTTGATGCTAAATCCAGAAAATAAAGAAAATATTTTTTTTCGTTTTTCGATTATACGAAATCCCATACAAACCTTCGGATAATCGAACTTCGGATAATCGAAACATCGGATAATCGAGGCTTAGGATAATCGAGTCTGGGCTGTACTCTGTGTTTTTTTTTTTTTTTTGTATTTTCCAAACAAACTTTAATAGGGTTAAAAAGCATACAAAATATCGCTTCGTTTTTAATAATTTGAGTATTTTCGAAAAGATACGGTATTTTGTGAAATTTTTAGTTTTCAACAAAAACTCTGATAAAGTGAAAACGCATACAAAATTTCGCTTTGCATATTGCAAATAATGAAAATTTGAAAAAACGGTTTTTTGTGAACAATTTTGAGTATGTATTTATACTTTGAAACTTACTACATTTTCAAAAAATATATTCTTAGTGAAAGCATTGAAATTATGTATAACATGATATGGTTGAATTAGGTCGATTTTAGAATGATTTAAAAAATGAGCTATCGTCCATCATCGGCGATAAGATAATCGCTGAAAGTCACAACGATAACGATAACCGGGTAATTTTCTACCAACTCACACGAAATCGGGAAAAGTTGCCCTGACCCCTCTTCGATTTGCGTGATACTTTGTTCTAAGGGGTAACTTTTGTCCCTGATCACGAATTCGAGGCCCGTTATTTGATATCTCGTGACGGCGGGGCGGTACGACCCCTTCCATTTTTGAACATGCGAAAAAAGAGGTGTTTTTCAATAATTTGCAGCCTGAAACGGTGATGAGATAGAAATTTGGTGTCAAAGGGACTTTTATGTAAAATTAGACGCCAGATTTGGTGGCGTACTCAGAATTCCGAAAAAACGTATTTTTCATCGAAAAAACACTAAAAAAGTTTTAAAAATTCTCCCATTTTCCGTTACTCGACTGTAAAAAAAAATGGAACATGTCATTTTATGGGAAATTTAATGTACTTTTCGAATCTACATTGACCCAGAAGGGTCATTTTTTCATTTAGAACAAAAATTTTCATTTTAAAATTTCGTGTTTTTTCTAACTTTGCAGGGTTATTTTTTAGAGTGTAACAATATTCTACAAAGTTGTAGAGCAGACAATTACAAAAAATTTGATATATAGACATAAGGGGTTTGCTTATAAACATCACGAGTTATTGCGATTTTACGAAAAAAAAGTTTTGAAAAAGTTACTTTTTGCGTTTCTCTTTGTTTCGTCGTCCGTGTCTGTCGCGGGCAGGGTAGGTAAACCATCACCATCGCACTATCATTGATGCATATTTCGGTGCGTTCCTCGTCTCATAACATTTCTCTTCTCCTTCGAAGCCGAGTGATGATCGGCTTGCTATCGCGAATATCGAAAGCCCATCACATCGACGAGAAATACCCTATCGCTGGCTCCGATGGAACTATCGTTCCAACCGGAGAGACACGCACACGAAATTGCTGTATACATGCACTGGAGCTCACGCACACAAATGAACTCATTTCTACAGAGCTTACGGGCGAGAGAATTTCACGATTGCTCTTTCTCTTGCTTTTTGAGCGAGGGGACTGGCTGTGTGAGAGATTTTTTTCCGTCTTACGCTTCGGTTTGTTCGTTGCTCGCTATTTCATCGGCGTCGTTTTCGCTTCGCTCTCTTGATGCAGTTTTGGGAGAACGCCGAAAATTTGATGATTTGAGCGAGGAACGATATCCAAAAGTCCTCGCCATCGGCGAGGAAACGAGGAAATACCGTCCCTGGTCGCGGGTGACCATGAACGGCCATTTTTTTAAATTTTTTACAGTCTAGTAACGGAAAATGGGAGAATATTTAAAACTTTTTAAGTGTTTTTTTTTTTTCGATGAAAAATACGTTTTTTCGGAATTCTGAGTACGCCACCAAATCTGGCGTCTAATTTTACATAAAAGTCCCTTTGACACCAAATTTCTATCGCATCACCGTTTCAGGCTGCAAATTATTGAAAAACACCTCTTTTTTCGCATGTTCAAAAATGGAAGGAGTCGTACCGCCCCTCCGTCACGATATATCAAAAAACGGACCTCGGATTCGTGATCAGGGACAAAAGTTACCCCTTAGGACAAAGTTTTACGCAAATCGAAGAGGGGTCGGGGCAACTGCTGTGTGAGTTGGCGGAGAATTACCCAACCATTATCGTTATCGTTAGACGATAACACCGACCAACAAAATTTCTGCGCAGGCTCAACTTAAGGGGAAGCATAAAGTTTGAGGTTTCTAGAAACACGTGCACTTTGAATTTTTTAAAAATATTTAGACTAGACCGAAAGGTTTTTCTCCAAAGTTTGTTGTCTTGTAAATTTTTGTAGGTCATTGTTACATTATAGACGATAATTTTATCGATTAACAATCTTGATTTCTTGGTCCTATAGACCCGAAATACCATTCGTGTTACTTTTTTGTGGGCGCTTCCTGTGGCCATCGGAAGTTTATTTTTTGCCGGGATTTGTGTCTTAGTACATAAAGGCACCCAATTTTAGATCTTTAGATCTTTTGCCTTCCTCACTGAGGTAAGGCTATAATTCTGCTCTGAAAATGAACTTTTCATTAGAAGCTCAAAGACCCACCTTCATGTATACATATCGACTCAGAATCGAAAACTGAACAAATGTCTGTGTGTGTGTATGTGTGTGTGTATGTGTGTGTGTATGTGTGTGTGACCAAAATTCTCACTGAGTTTTCTCAGCACTGGATGAACCGATTTTGGCCAAACCAGTTGCATTCGATTTGGTTTAGGGTCCCATACATCGCTATTGAATTATTTGAAGTTTCGATAACTAGTTCAAAAGTTATGTATAAAAATGTGTTTTCACATATATCCGGATCTCATTTATATGCATGTAAACGATGTCCGGATCCATCATCCGACCCATCGTTAGTTAGGTAATTGAAAGACCTTTCCAACGAGTCCAAAACCTTGAAGATCTGGCAACCCTGTCTTGAGTTATGACCACTTAAGTGATATTTCTGTACTTTTTTGAAGCCGGATCTCACTTAAATGTATGTAAACGATGTCCGGATCCATCATACGACCCATCGTTAGTTAGGTAAATGAAAGACCTTTCCAACGAGTCCAAAACATTGAAGATCTGGCAACTCTGTATTGACTTAAGTTATATCTGTGCACTTATTTTTTCTGGATCTAAAAAAATAGCTGAAGTATGCGTCCAAACCACTCATATTACCCATTGTTGGTAAAAAGTGAGGAAGGCATCAACCACATAGGTGGATTAAGTTAGTTTTTAATGAAAAGTTACAAGAACTTCTGCTTCTGCATTGGCCATTAAAAACACCCTGCGATTGAAACAATCCTCAAGAATTCCAATAAAAGTGAAAGAGTGGCCACCATGCACCATCCCCAGGTCGAAGAGCCCGAGTGTGTGGAAAATTAGATCAAAATGTACCGGCCACTAATGGTATGCCCACCTCTGCTCTGAATTTTGCTCCACTTTTTTTTTCCTTTCTCTCTCTCTCTCTCATTCCTATTTCTGGTTCTCGTTTTGTTCGTCCTGTCGGATCCTGTTCCGTTTCCACACACTCACAACATAATTTGGGTGGAGGGCCGACTACTCTCAATACGGACCACCCACAATCACCCCCCTGAAACGACGCCACCCACGCTATTCATCAGCAGTGGGGAAAATGGTTAGGTGGAGAGAAAGAGAAAAAAAAATCGCTAACGAAAACATGTTCTGCTGTGTGGTGGAATTGTTCGTTAAATGGAAAACTATTTGCCAGTTCATTATCGTTGGAAAAGTTTTGCCAGGGAGCAGCGCGCGCGCGGTTTCAGCATTCGTCCAGTTAAGGGCAGAGCGCGCTGCGCCACACAGACCGACGAGAGTTCTTTTGCAAAACGGTTCTTGAAATTGTTCTGCGTTGTGGTTCTGCTGGGTAAATTGAGCGAAACAATGCTCCGGGCATTGTGCACTGGAGGGGTCTGGATTGGACAGAAGGAGGAATGGATACTCTTTTTTTGCCGGGGGGAAAACTTCTCTCGCTGTGTGCTTTTCAAGATATTATGCACTATTTGTTTGAGGGAAAACTATTCGTTTGTGGTTTGCATTGATTGTGGAAAAATGCAATCAGAGAAATCTGGCAAGATATTGAATTCAGTCTCGGATTAAAAATATTCAATCTATATATGGGTCATTCCATCTCAACTGTGCACGAAAAAGTGCAAATTTGAAAATTACCCTCTCCAATCCTGCTCAAATTTGGCAGGGCTGTTGGTACCATAAAAACATGCATCCCGAATTTCATCCAAATCGGACCACCCCCTTCATTGTGTTCCAAGAATCCGAAATGATAGTAGAAAAAAAAAACATTATTGTTCGTCGCTACTAAATTTTGGGAACTAGCTGAACTTTGTGATTTTCTTACATTTTCAGTTTTATAATTTCCAGAAATCCTTTTCCTACTCCTTGTGATCGTTCTTCGCGAGAATACAACGTATCAACAAATTTCATTCATTTTAATTCATATTTTTTACTCAAAAATGTATCGTGTACTTATTGTTCAGTGTTACTTAAAACATTAATTGCATTTTTCTGCTCGCTCCATCGGAATCCAATTCTGCCCTGTACTGTGTGTCGTTATTGCTCTATCCTGTGGGTTAGCACTGAAGTTAATCTCATTTTTTTTAAGCGGATAAACATTTGCGATTTAACGCCAGTTGCCTACAGTGTTATACAGTTAATTTTGCCCAATTTGCTAAAGATTATTTAATGTGAAATCTTATTCCAATAAATGACCAGGTAGCAGTTATTGAACAGCGCTCCTGAGTGCTTCTAGCAGATGCGGCGAATGAAGCTAAACAGATAATCTCAAATTCTCAAAACTTTAAAATTCGATATCTCTGGAACGAAACATATTCCATTCTGTCGATAAGTGATTCTTATGTAAAATTGGCCGGGGAATACGATGGTGAGGTCAAATGAAAAAAGTAAGTAGGGGTGTTTTGAGATACGGCCGTTTAAAGTTTTCAATTGCGCAATACAGGTAGAAAAAATAAATTGATCAAAATTTTGATTTCGGAAATGGATTCTACGCCCAATTTTCTTCAAATTTGAGTCTAAGACCGACCTTCTAATATTTGTGGTTCCTGAGCTATCACCGTTTGAAAATAGGGGTTTCGCTCAAAAATCGCCAAAAAGTCGATTTTTTGGGGAGGTACAAAAATGGAGGGGGTGGTCCGATTTGGATGAAATTCTGGATTCATGCATGTTTTGATAGTATCAACAGCCCTGCCAAATTTGAGCAGGATCGGAGAGGTTAATTTTCAAATGCTGTTCCGCTTCAGATGGAATGACCCATATATAAAAAATTTCGACGGTTTTGTTCGAACGCGAATCAGTTCAATACGGAGCGTCGGATCGAGCTGCTTTTTGTTGCGTTGGGTTCGTACAAGCTCAAGGAAGGTTCTTACGCCAAAAAGTGACAACTTTGACCACTCTGGAACCGATTCCGGAAAATATGCAGATTGTATGGGAAAAGTTACGTAAAATCCAATTTTGATCACAGGAGGCTGAACAGGCAAGAAAGTTAAAACGTCAGAAAACGAAGAAAAGACGAGACGAAGTTTGTCGGGTAAGGCTTGTTGTATCATAAATATGCTGAAATTTTTATGGCGTCGTGATCGTTCTATCTGGACGCATGTCGATTCTAGGTCAACGCTATTTTGTACAGATCTCAATGCATCACCATTTGACCTTCGAAGATCTACAAAATTCGATTTTAATCTTCAGTTCTTGATCCTTTAACGTGAAACATTTCACTGAAATATTTCATAGACGTCCGAAGCAAAGGGAAGTTGAAACAGAAATTTATGGCTCTGATTTCCTGAAATTCTAGCAAATTTTTATCCAAAATATCTATTGTTTGGATGTCAACAGGAACCCAGAAGGCCTGGGAGTAAAATAAACTCTGCATTATTTTATGAAATTGTATGTAATATTACACCCTAAAAATGTAGCCCATCAGTATGGGAAACCTACTTGACCGAAATGTCATGCTCTTATATGCGTTTATCCTATTCATTCTACATCGGTCCGATGACCGAGTGGGATAAGGCGCTAGACCTTACTGTTGGTGCTGGGTTTGAATCTGGTCAGTTGCAACTCTTTTTTTTTTCGTTTACAAAAAATGTACATGCAGTGTGTAATATTAAGTGTCTTTTTTGTCGAAGGTGATGTTCATGCTATTGCATGCGATTTTACCATCAATTTTTTTGCTGTGTGTAGAGCAACATTTTTCTCTTTTACAAGTTTATGTTTTTTATACTTTGGCTTCATCCAAATAGTACGTCACGCTAAAATCAGCCAAAATTTATGCCACTGTCAGGGATGCCAGATACACAGATTTGTCTGTGTTTCACAGACATTTGAGCTTGTGTTAGACATTTTTTGAGGTGCACAGACTTTTCAAAAACTTCATTTAATTGATATTTTGTAAAAATATCAATTGAAACTTATTTCGTTAATCTTCTAATGCTTAAAAACACAATTTTTGATGGATTTCTATGACTAAAAATCGATATATTTGAATTTTAGACAAATGCACAGACATACACAGACTTTTTTACAGACATTTTAAAAAATCATATGGCATCCCTGGCCACTGTTTCATTATAGATGCACTTGGCAGGAACTGCGAGACAGCTGGGGAACAATGAGACACTCTACGAAAATCAATACTTTTCTAGTAAAACATCATATCTGGAGCAACATTTGAAAAGGGCGCATAAGCATTTCAATAGCTGTAATTATTTTGCAATTTCCCAGGCAATGGGCAACTATTTTACAAAACCCATAGTGTTAAATAGTAGCTGGGGAGGTCAGCTATTGCTTCCCATTTCGAATTTTGAGAAAAAGTTTCCTGAAGCTTGAGAAATAGCAAAATAGTTCAAACTGTCAAAATGCTTATCCGCCCTTTTCTCGTGTTGCTCCAGATATTGTTGTATTGTTCCATTGCAGGTGACTTGCTTTAAAACTTTAATAAACAAAAGTTATATAAAAAAGTATTAAAGTTTTTTTTATAAAATCCATACGTTTATAACCAATAATATTATATTTTTGGTTTAATGAAGTTAAAGCTTATTAAATATGCCAAAAATCACTTACAATTCATGTTTTGAAATATTTACATAGATTTTGAAAAGTTTAATGAAAAAAATCAAAGAGTCTCATTGTTACCCATGGGCTAAAAGCAGTGGGTGTACAAGCCCTGGATTCAGGGTATATTCTTAATATTGGTCAAACCTAATGTAAGGACATTGTAGCTCAACTCATTCCCTATGAAAGATGGCAGCCTACGAGTGAAAGTTTAATTTTTGCCCATAATTTACTTATACACCCCACAATCAAACAGTTATGAATAACTTTTCAAGGGAGCGTCCATAACCAAAGCTACTATTATGGCAGACGTGTTTTAGTAGACACACCTTTCCCCCAAATATGAGCCTTATTGGTTGAAACTACGACTTGCGTAAGAGTCATTTTATCATTATTCCCCGTGTCTCATTGATGACTACTCTACCCTAATTGCTGTGTGGGTTAACGTAGAATGACAAATTTAAAGTTTATATCCAGTCCTGCTCGATGTCAAGGAATGGAGGATTTAAATGTTTAGCTTATTTTTCAAATTGAAAAAAGCATCACCAAATGCTTTACACATTGTTACAGTTATATGGCTTACTAAGTCCGCGCCCAAACTTGCACGGCCATTTCAACGCTATAAAAAGTTGACGGTTAACATCTATGTAGCTCTACGTATCTTGTACATCGTTAAGTACCGTAAAACGGGGTGACTCTGATAGGTTACGATTTTTCCGCAAAATAAAGAGTACAAGATGAAACAAGAAATCCAGAGTTTTTCTTGAAAAGGTCCAATAAGCTATTGTTTTTCATATGTTTATAGGACCTTCTAAAAAAAACTCTAGAAATAACTTTGAAGAAGGTCGCAAATCACTAAACATTTTGAAAATTTAGTTTTAACCGAGTTTTTGAATATGTGAGAGTCATTCAGAAATTAAAATCATAAAACCGTATTAAAATATAATTCAAGTGTTTGTCACTTGAACTTGATTTGTTTTAGGGGACATCAAATGCCAACTTTTCTGAAATTTCCAGGTTGTGCAAATAATCGTAAAACAATATTTTCAAAAAATTTAAACCAAGACCAAGACTTTAAAAGGGCGTAACATTGAATGTTTGGCCATTTTGAAATGTTAGTCTTGATTTAGAATGTTTGAATATATTGTTTTCGAAAAGATCGGAAAATTTCACGAATGTTTCATATTTTAACATTGTAATTCGGACCATTAGTTGCTGAGATATCGACGTTAGATAATGGTGAGTTGTTTAGGTGAGAATTAGAAAACATCAATTTTCCTGTTTTTAAATCATTGCATGGCAATATCTCAGCAACTAAGGGTCGTATCAACAAAGTTAAAAAAAGCAAAATATAGAGAATTTTCTCAGCTTTTCAAAAGTTTTTTTTCAAAAGAGGGCAAACAAGTACACTATTTAAAAAAATGAAAACTGCGACTATTTCAAAAAAAATACTCAAAAATAGCAATAACTTGAAAATGGTGCACTTTATCAAAATTTCACTACGGTACTTTTTGATTGCAAATTTGATTTTACATCGAAAAATAAAGTTGAAATTTTTTTAAGACCAATATTTCGATTTTTTGAAAAAAATTGTGTTGATTCAAAAATTCATACCTCGGTCAAAGATTTTTTGCACAACCTGGAAATTTCAGAATAGTTGGCATTCGATGTCCCTTAAAACATATCAAAAAAATAATTCAATTCAATTCAATTCGGTTTTATTGGTGAATAATCAAGATACAATGAGTTATTTTGAAGTGCATAACAGAGTTTTGGAGTTCCTTACAGCTGTGTGTTGCATCATAATCCATTTAGGAACAATTATTTCTTAAACTAAGGCACTAGCAAGAGTAAGAAAAAACTATTAAAAAAAAACTTACAGAAATTGCAAAGGAAAGGGGATAGAGGAAGAGAAAGCTTATATCTAGATCACAGGTAATTTATCCTTTGTAGATGTGTTTGATCATTAGTTCCCCAAGGGCCAGGAATTGTTCTGCCTTGTTCCGGCAGCTCCGAAACCGCGTCATCATCTCCCGCGAGAAAGATCTTCCCCGGTGACTTCTTGCTGGGCCGTACTGCCGCTACCGGCAGCGACCACGCTGGCGAACGAACGCCCCCAACCAGGAGGGAACGCTGAGTTTTCCGCTGGAACCGTACGCTGTCCAGCTGCAGGAACGGCTGCGCTCGTACTTCGCTGAGGAGGGTGGGGCGCTTTCTTCTTCCTCTTTTCCTGCTCCTCGAGGTAGGCCTTGCGCGCGACGCATCCGCGGTAATTGCCGGTATGGTTGCCGTCACAGTTCGCGCACTTTACGCGCGGCTTGGTTTGTTCTGCCTTGTCCCCCAAGTCCGCCTTTCGTGGCAGTGCGCACGCCTCCGAGAGGTGTGACTCACCGCACTTCACGCAGCGGGGCCGGAGGTTGCAGTTCCGCGAGCCGTGGCCGAATTTCTGGCAACGGTGGCATTGCGCTACGTCCGTCGGGTTCTTGGTGTAAAACCGCCAGTTTACCCAAAACCGTCCAACGTTTTAGTCCGCCGCAGGTCTTGGATCTTGACGGTGCCGCGGTCGAAGTACAACAGGTACAGTGTGTGTGTACCTGTTACCGTTGTCTTGCGCGAGAGCACTTTAATCTCCCGCGGTTTTATTCCGGCGTCCGAAAGGTGACCCTTCAGGTCGGAGATCGGACGGTCTTGATAACCCTGTAAGACGACCTTAACAGGGGGCTTCTCGGGGTTGAATGTGTAGAAGTTGAAGTTGCTACGCTTCAATTCTTCAAACACCAGGTCGAAGCTCTTTTTATTCAGTGTGATCACTTGCACTGCCGACTTACCGATTTTCAGACAATATCCGAGGCCTTCCAGCAACTCGTCAACATCGTCCGCCAACGTGTCCAAAACAAAAATTGGAGGTGGTCTTCGTTCCGTTGGAGAATTATTCTTTTTTGGCGTCGGCACTTTTTTCCGTGCACGACCATCGTCGTCGTCGTCGTCGGTAGTGGTGCTACCGTCGGTGTTGTTGTTGTTTTCTTCGTCGTCGCTCAGCATCTGGAACTCGTTCCTGATGGGAATGTTGGCGGATGTTGATGTGCCACTGGTTGTGGCACCGGAGGTACGAACGGGTTCGCACTGGTGATCTTGGAACATATCCGGGGTGTAGTAACTTTTGTCGATTCCTTCTGCGCTCACGCTCCCTGCGCGATGGCGGTCGACACGGCGTTGGTTTGTTTACCTTTTTGCACACGGCCGGTAGACGAACTTCGCGGGTTTTTCGAGGCCGCACTCGAACTGCCACGGCCACGGCCGGCCTTTGGCATGCTGGAGAAGCAAACTCGCGGGTAACCACAATCAATTACGGCGAAAAAAATCGAAAAAACGATGGAGCACTGAGCACTAGCTGCATGCTCTCGTGCGTACACGGAGGGAGCTGATCAAAAAATTAAAAAAATTAAAAATAGTGTTTTTTGCAAATCAAGTTTAAGTGACAAAAAGTTAAATTAAAAATCACCATTTTTTTACCATGTATCAGTTTTTTTCAGTGTAGTCCTTATGCATACCTACAACTTTGCCGGAGACACCAAATCGATCAAAAAATTTCTTTAAAAGATACAGATTTTTGAATTTTCATACATCATTTTTGTATGGAAAGCTGTCAAATTTGTATGGAAAATTATATGGACAAACTAATGATGCAAAATGGCTTCTTTGGGCATACCGAAGGCACCAAAAAAGTTTCAGACGAATTAAAAAAGAAAAAAGAAAAAAAAAACAACAAAACAACATCGAATGTGAAATCTAAACCACTCTAATAATAAAAGGTAAACCCTGAAAAAGTTTCCCTTTCAAAGTTTGCATATTGCGTTCAGTTTCATTTCAACAATCCTTTTCCACGCGCGTTTCAACACCATTATTGCTATAACATTCTCCAATTAATTCTTCCCACCCATTCCATTCCCACGAGCTTTGAAATTTAAACCATCGCGCTTCGCTCGCCAGAAAACACGTGTAATCCCACGCCAGTTTTCCCAATATGCAATTTAAAACTTTTTCTCCCCGCACCGAAATTGAGTTCGCTATTCACAACACCACATAATCATCGAAAGCATAAGTTTTCGTCGCACATGGAGTTATTGTCCTTCTCCTCCCACCCGGCATCCCATGGTATGGGTAACCCCACCCCAATCCCGATTCCCGGTTCTCTCCAGGACATTGTCGTACCTCGTTTCTGTGGCGATGGCAAATTGGTCGGCGTTTGCTGCTGCTGAAGCTCTTTTTGCAGCTGCTGCTGCTGAGATGTCACACCGAGCACATGCGCATTCAGCATCAGCACGAGGAGGAAAATTTGTATCCATATTTTCCTCAATTTGCGTAAATTATTCACACTGAGCTGCAATCGCGGCGTCGACGACACCATGGCGTACTGCGATCGGCCTGTTTGGACAGAGACCAAAGATTGGTGGTATCCTTGTTAGGGGGCGTTGGGGGGGTTGACGAAAACTTTGCACTTTGTGGAATTCACTGCAACTTCGCGAGCGCCGATGAGTTGCCCACGGACGGCTTCTATAAACACAACACTTGGCCCCGACAGGACATTCAGCTGACACGGGAAACACTCTGCGGCCTCTTACGGCATCACCAAGCTCCGGAATTCACTCACTAAACTAGTGCCGAACTAGTGCTGTAGGTCGCTGGAGAGCCTTGGCCTTCGGAAAGGAGTAACACGAATAGCGATGGAGTGAAGTGAAAATCATAACAACTCAAGAACTGGTCGGAAAACCATCCGAAAGAACACCAACACTGTGTGTATTGCTTGCTTGTTTGAGTAGTATCTCTCTTCTAGGATCTTCTTCACATGACTTGCTCTTTATCGGTAAGACCCAGCGAAATCACCTTCTTCAAATTCCTGGAAACTTTACATTCCTCTACTGCCCACACACTCACACACAAATACCACCACTTCCATAGAGAAAAACTTCACTTTTCCAACCACTTTTTTCCCCCAGACTAAATATCGACGGAAAATTAAGCGTTTTCCATTATGTGTGCGTTATCCTTGCTGGATCTGCCTCGACGGCTGCTGCTGCTGCTCCTGTTGTTGTTGCTGTTCTTCTTCTTCCTTTTCTTGTTGTTTGTTTGCCCTACCATCCATCTCCCCTTCTCTAGTTATAACAAACTAACACACTGACACCATTTCCACCACCACCATCACTGTCGAGAACAACCGAGAACCACTTCCGTACAACTCCTAAAAGCCAGGAGAAGAACCGCCGCGAACCGAAGACCAAGCCAGACTGAGCTTCGCAGCGGGATCCAAAGTGGGTTTTATCCATTCTCCGGAATCTCTTGGCGAACGGGGGGCGACTCTTCTGAAGGTCGTTCAAGTGTCGCGCGCTCTCGTTTTAGTACAAAGAGAATTCGCTCACCACGTGTGAATCGGCGATGACGGATGAACAACAACACAGCTGCTGGAGGAGCGTTCCGTTCCACGGTGGGTGGGAATCCGAAGTGCGCGCATGTTGTGGCAGAATCAGCTGATTCGAATGAATGCAGGAGGTCATGTACTAAAAGGGGGTGATGAACCGCTTTGGGGGGATGTGAATGAAGCTTGGGTACTAAATTCGATTGAGGTTCATGGGAAGGACTGTTGGAGTTCATCGGAATAAGAGGTGAATTTTAATCAGCTGTTACGAGCGACTACTAGTTGTTGTGAATCAGGGACTCCAGATTTGAAGATTTGTCTGCTACAAACCAAAGTTCAGTGCAGTCTCATGACCTATCTATAGTAACTTAGAATAATTCCGTAACTAACTGTCGTTATCTACAAAACTTGTGGGGCTATTAGGTTTTTATAGAAGATCCGATTCCTTTCCATGGATTCAAATTACTACACTACGTATTTTTTTAAATTAAATTGTAGACAGGCCATCAGTTACATTAACGTAAGCCGAGGTGACATTGATATGTTGAATATGTTTAAAAATGAAAAATACGGACTAAATACAAACAAAATGGTATGGGACCAAACCGACCATCGTAGAGAAGTGTTCAAAGTACCTAAAGACGTAGTTTTCAACGAATTTCGTCTTCTTTGAATTGCTTATAACTTTTCCAAATCGACTCGAATCGCTTTACACTCTTCGACAAAATTGCAGAGTGTTATATTTCACAATGAAATGTAACATTTTGAAACAATAAAAAACAGCACCGGAAAATAAATTTGCGAAATTTTTGCTTTTCTCCATACATTTTTCAAAAAAATCCAGGCGAGCATAGAAGTTTGAAGATCTGGCAACCCTGTCTCAAGTTATGACCTTTTTAGTGATACTTAAGTACTTTTTAAAAGCCGGATCTTATCTTACTTGTATGTAAAAGTCTGAATGTCTGATAAACTTGTCCAAATTATGGCCACTTACCGGTGCTCATCAACCAGAGCTTTTGTACAAAGATTTTTGTTACAGATATTGTAGTATTTCTACTAAGCGATTTACAACAAAATTTGCGTATTTTTATTATCAGATTGTTGCAGGATTGGGTTCGTAAGTTTGTCTGTTTTGGAATAAGAAGACAACAACTTCTATGGTTGCTGTGCACCTCTAAGTGCTATTTAGATCTCACTAATCTTTATGAAAGCAATGTCCGGATCCATTATTTAACCTGTCGTTGGATAGATAATCGAGTAACCTTGCAATCGAATCCATAACTTCGAACATCTGACAACCCTGCCTGATGAAGTGATGACCACTTAAGTGTTTAAAACCGGATCTCACTAAACTCTCTGTAAACAATCTCCGGATCCATCATTCAAACCATGGTTGTATAGAGAATCTAGAAACTTTTCAAACGAAATCTAAAGTACGCAGATCTGGCACCCCTGTCTCAAGTTATGACTGCTTAAGTGTTAATTGTGTACTTTTTAAAGCCGGATCTCACTTATCTTTATGAAAACTATATCCAGATCTGAAAGGCCTTCTAGACGAGTCTCAATATTTGAAGATCTGGCAACTCTGTCTCAATTATGACTGCTTACTAGGGTGGGTACGTTTTTCAAAAAGTTCTCAGATCAAGTTTTAGTATGGTTCCCCTTGTAGGGCATGCCCATAGGGACTTTCATGCCAAATATCAGCTCATTTGGTTGTAAACTGGATGCGCGCATCAGGGTTAAATTTTACATGGGAATTACTATGGGAAATTTGAACTTTTTGTTCAAACGCTCCTACAGGTCTGGGAAAATCACGCGCCAACTTTTGGTATGGTCAGGCCTATGGAGAATGGTCTGGAGAACACTTTTCTCGAAGAGAGCATATGGATTCGTTGTCCCTAGACCTGGCGCATCGGCAAACAATCCGATGTCTCCGGAATCAACGGTTTTCCCTCAAAAAGCATCACATTTTCCTTAGCATGCTATGAAAGCTTGATGAACACCGCGACGCCATACGTCAGGCAGCTACCACGTGGGTGAAAAACGGCTGGAATATTTAATTTCAAACCTTCTTTTAACTATACACTCAACCCCCGGTGGTTGGTCACTTTTTCGTTTGACACTTTTTTAGTTTGTACCCCGTTGGTTGGTCAAAGTCAAACTAAAAAGTGACGAACTGTCACTTTTTACACGGCGCTTACGCACACTATCAAAACAAACGTTTGGTAGTGTGTGTGAACTCAGTGTAGAAGGGGTGTCAAACTAAAAAGTGACCCCGATCGTTTGACAACAGTTGGTGTCAAACCATCGGGGTTTTAGTGTAAAATGATCATTTCGAGTAATCCTGATATTATTTAGTCGAATTCAGAATCTTTGCATAGAAAATTTGTGTTTTTTGCAAATATTTCAACCACGTGGTAGCTGCCTGACGTATGGCGTCGCGGTGTTCATCAAGCTTTCATAGCATGCTAAGGAAAATGTGATGCTTTTTAAGGGAAAACCGTTGATTCCGGAGACATCGGATTGTTTGCCGATGCGCCAGGTCTAGGGACAACGAATCCATATGTATAAGGAATCCGGTGTATAAGGAGAATTCAAATTTGGAATTTATATGAAACATCACTTTGCAATGAATTTTTATCAAACTTGGAACTAATTATTCAACATTGAATTTAAATACATTTGAGGCCATTGCCAATAGAAACATGCATAAAATCTTTTATCCTTTACCCTTTAAAAATTTTCCTTTATATTTTTTTTGTATTTTTCTTAATAATAAACATTTTAAATCATGTTTTTGTTGTGAAATTGACTCAAGAACACGAATTTGCTAAAATTATCACCAGAAATTTGGATTTAGAGATGGATCAAAAATTTATTTCGAAATAATTCATTAAAAGAAAAGTGTCTTTTTTCAAGTCCTCCCTATGTCATCGATGATCGGAACGCACGCCAACGAAGAATTTCCAGAGAATCGCGATCGAATAATTTATAATCTTTATATAGCAATCGTTCCACAGCTGGCTGCCTAACATTAAAATTTTTCAACCGATAAACAAATTGCTCATGGTCACATCACTGCCACTTGTGTGTTGATCAGCATTGTAGGGGCTTTTGAAAAATGCGAAACGAGTAAAGATAACTCCCACTCATCTTCCACGGCTCGTGAATGTATCTTCTAGATGTCCTGATTAATAACGGAGTAGCAACTACGGGTGGGCACTAATACATATGTTTTATTAATTGATATTTTGCTTATTTTTGATAATGCATAATTTTAATCAAGTTGAAAGCATTTTGTGATATTTTTTGTTCAAAAATTTCGTTTTAAAAATTAAATTTAGTTTTTTTAAACTGATCTATTTATTTTATTTATATTATCTATTATTTGGTTGTTGACAAGTCAGTACAGCATGAGTACAATTTAACTTCTAATCAAAGCCAAGTTCAAAAGATGAAATTGACGTATAAATCGCCTACATCAATCACTTTAACCCCGTAGGGAAGTGGACATTCAATCAATTTGGCACCTCATTCGGTGCAGACAGACAGAACGATTATGCAAAGCACGTGTGAGATCTTTGGCTAATGATTTAGTCAACACGAAAGAGCACTACACTCGAATCGAACTGAGATGGGATTGAGACCAATCAAGCTCAGCAACACAAACATCAAGCCCCATCGAGTGGAAAGCCAACTAATAACGCCAATCGATTGAGGAGTATTTGCACAGGATACACATGTGTGTTTCGATGTGTGTGTCTGCTTGTTTCGATCTACACCGCCAAGTGTTGTCAAGCCGTTATGTATTTATTTATCACATCATCGAATCGCCGTGTTTACCAATTTCAGCACAACACCAGCGGGGCTCAGTGGCGGTGACAAACCAATTTATGTTTGTGTGTTTGTATTTATGTTAGGCACGCACATGTCACACGGCTGATGTCAACGGGCTGGTGTGTGCTAATGTCTGTCAAATGAGGCGTTTACGGTGTTTAAGGGCCAGGCAGGACGACGTCAAAGCCACAGTTGCGAATGGCATGTGTGTCGTCGGTAAATACACAAATACAAATACAAACACAAACACGATGGAAGATCAAACAATTATAGAACAAGGTTTGTTTTATCAATCAATGTTTGCACAATGCAAAGATAATATGCATAAGTAAACAAATTCAAACCATAATGTGGTTCTGTTTAGTTCAGTGAACTAATCGGACGTGCTACACTCAGTTGCAAACGAAATCTTTTGCAGTAATATCTAAGAGAAATCAAAAGTCAATTGTCTGATTTTTCATCATTGGTTGTTAAAATTGAGCATCCTGATGTCATTTCAATATAAAAAAAATTTAGTTGATTGCCAGCCAAACAATAAAAACAAAAAATTCGTGTTTAATTATTATGTAATCATTCTGAGAAGCCAAGTGTCTCCATCGAATCTACTTTTCTTAGAATAATTCCATAGAGGTGCATTAAAATAACCATGAATGCCTTACTGAAGGAACTGGTCCATACAGTGAATGAAGCTTTTCTCCGAACATAGCACCCAGTTGGAGAAGTGCAAGACCCACACGGAGCAAGTTAGAGTAAGTTCTTGGCTACTTGGTCTGCAAGGACGAGTCAAAGAAACCCTTGCTGGCGGATTCTGTTTCGTATGTGTTTTTATGTCATTTTGTGTATTTAACTATTTATGATCCCCGTTTACTAACCTGGTCGCAGTACCTAAAAGGACCCAATGAAAATAAGCTATGAAAAAAAATAAAGTTTCAAATTGCTCACTTTGCTTTGGAAAATCGACAGATTGGAATTCTTATAGTATTTTAAGCACAAATTAATGCCTAAACAAATTAATTAACACCGTTATTCGCATGGAGATGGTGATCTAAGCGACTGGAGCCTGGATGTTTGTATGATGATTGTCCAGCTCAGGTAATTAACGAACAAATGCTGTTATTTAGTTAGCCAAACAATGTAATTGGGTCAGTGTCGAAGTGTAAACAAAGAGTCTATTCTTCTAATACAGTCGACTCTCTGGTTGTCAATATCCAAGGGACCGTCGAGGAAGAGAGGCATCAGTTTACAGAACGATGCAAAATGAAGACTCGATTGAAATTTGTTTTTTCTTGCTGACCAGCTATAGGAGAGAATCATGGCAACGTCCAGCAAACAAAAACAAATAAATGTCAAACACCCTTCGAAGCTTCGTTTCTCAAAGAAAAATGTCTATGCAAGCCATGAGAAAGTGAAATAATGGAGCACCCGCAGTCGAGCAGTTTTTGACAGTTCGCTCCATAAGAAATACATTGTAGAAAAAAGCAAAAACTGCTCGAATGGAAATGCTCCATTGACAACTGGAATAGATAATTAAAGCAAATAGAATCCAAGGGACCGTCGAGGAAGAGATCCTTCAAGCAAGAGAAAATATCGAGGAATAAACACAATCGAAGTATGCAGTTTGAAGGGACAGAAGAATTCATCGGTACATGGAGCATTATTGATATCGAGAAGATCGACAGCCAGAGAGTCGACTGTATTTTGTGAATATCAACTGATTGGAATATTTGCATCGTAATAATATATTTCTTATTTGAAGGTTTAGAATACAGCTTAATAGTGTCAGGATCGCCTAAAATAACAATTCTACAGTTTAAACAGAATCATTTTTATGGGCGATGCTAATTGACGCAGTGCGTGTACGTCGCGGTGTTCATCAAGCTTTCATAACATACTTAGAAAAAAATGATGCTTTTCCTGGGGATCATCCATACCACGTGGACATGTTTTGGAAATCTCAACAATTGTCCACACAAAAAAAAACTTTTTTGAGAGGAGCGTGGACAATCACTCACAGCGACTCGAACTTATTCAGACACGTCGTTTCTGGTCCGTACGCGCGAAAAAAAAATCAATTAGATGGATAGAGAAAGACAGAAAAGATGAATGACATTTAATGGTGAAAAGTCCACGATATGCGTGACGTGGGGATATTCATGAAAACTATTACATAATATAACATAACCTAACTAATGGTCAATAATGGTGACGTCAATAATGGTGACGTCAAATTGTTGGTGTTCTCTCGTGATTCAAGCAAACCTCATGGAATTTTCAGCATAATTATTTTGGAATGTCTACTTTCAGATTCTTTTTGAAAAACTTAGCTACCTATTATCATTTCAAAGTTATTGACATTTTCGTAAAAAATGTGATTTTGACTGACACTCACTATTTTGACAATATCTCCAAAAATATTGATCGGACCAAGTTCATATTTTGGGCACATAATCTTGAGATAGTTTTTTAATATTGCCTCGAATTTCAGCCAAATTTATGCAAAACAAAAAAAGTAACAGCGGTATGAATTTTGGAGGGGTCGCGCCAAAAGCGCGATGTCATATACTTTCGGCCAGAAAAAACCGAACGAACTGGCCAAAATATATGACATCCGAGAATTTACCAGTAATGAAATTCGGGGTAATATTAAGAAACTATCACAAAATTAAGTGCCCAAATTATGAAGATGGTCCGATCAATATTTTTGGAGAAATCGTCAAAATAGTGAGTGTCAGTCAAAATCACATTTTTTACGAAAATGTCAATAACTTTGCAATGATAATAGGTACCGTCAGTGGGGGCGACTATGGGTCAAAAAACGATACACCTCTCGTAATTTCTTAATAACAAAAACAATTTATATAACACAAATACAACGATGTGGTAAAAACAAGTCATCCAACAGTGTTTCTTGTTCGATGGAATGGTATTGACATGCTACAATGTTTGAAGTAGATATTTTCAAACATTTGGGTAGTTTTCGAGCAATTTCAACAAAAATATTAGAAAAATGATTTTTCGAGAGGTAATTTTTCGCCTAAAACGTACCTCAACTTTAGACAGCTGCCAAAATAACAGGATTTGTTCTAGGAACGAGATTTTTTTTTAGTGAAGTCTTCTTATGATGTCCCCTACACAAATCTTTAAACAGAATTTAGTTTCATTGAGAAGAATCTGAGAAATTGTATAATCCGTAAAAAAATCACTTTGACCCATTCTCACCCCCCAGACCCAATGTCACCCCCACTGACGGTAGCTAAGTTTTTCAAAAAGCATCTGAAAGTAGACATTCCGAAATACTTATGCTGAAAATTCCATGAGGTTTGCTTGAAACACGAGAGAACACCAACAATTTGAATTTGGAGCTAGGTTTGACAAGTCTAGTCTTTAGTTTCAAGAAAATCATTTATTAATCATCCTACAAAAATATTAGAGAAAGAATATGATTCTATTTATACCTTTATTCGTAAACCATTAATATCCTCAACTAAGAGCTGCGTTACTCCACTCATAACGATTGCTGATGAAAGTGCTCCAATCATGGAGGAACTGTTATGCATACAGCAGCGTACTTTACCGTAGCAGAACTTCCAAGCACTTGGCATCAGCGGCAGCACTAACTGCTAATCTAGCGCGTTTCTTACAATTATGGCCTCTCCAACTGCTCCAAACCAGCTCAAACTGGGAGAAAAGTTTCTTGCACCGCTTCTTGGTTCCGCTCACCTTTCTCTGAAAGTTCCAGAACTTCGCCGAATGACCTGGCCCTTGTTCGCCCCCATTCAGAGCGTTGATTACGGAGCTGAGTTGTAAAAGTGAATTATAAGCTAGATTGAACTTTGCCCATTCAGCAACGGGCAACTATCGTCGCGGCAATCGCGCGTCATGGGCACCGTCCCGTAATTGCATCTCCGATTTTTGGGGAAAAGTGCTCCGAAGAAAATGCCACCGTGGAAAACTTGATAAAAAGAAACTTTTCGCAAATGAATTTAACGCGCCTTTGCACTAATTGATTTATTGGCAATGAGTCTTTCTTGGGATAAATTATTCACAGTATACGTTTTACAAATTCGATCTAGTATACCAAATAATAATCAAACAATCATGAATGACCAAAATCACGAGATCCTTCAATTTTTTTTCCAAAGTACTTAGACGTTAAGTGATTAACTTACTTTTACTAACAAAGAATTCCATTCATTCCCGAACCGAAGCCTCTGCGCACACGTGTGTGACCAAATAGTGGTATTTTTACTTCTTCTCTCTGTTCTGCACTGATTTATGAACATCGGCTGAAAGCTGACAGCTTTCGTCTTTCAGTCGGAAAATCCAATTTCTTAAATCTTGTAAGCAGCTTCCGGCGACCGCCATGCCGTGGACACACTGTTGCTTTCTCTCTTTCTCTGTTTGTTCATCCCTCTCTGGTTCACTTGTGGTGGTGGTAGTTAATTTATTTCAGGCAGCTTTAACCAACTTGGTTCACTTGTAGTTCAGGCAATTCTCGAAGAAAACGCCCGCGAGTGAGCAATAAAGCGTCGACGAGGACACAATTGACCCTCGACTCCAACTCTGGCGAGCTCCAAGACGACGACGACGAGGAGCATAAATCAAGTCAAGCAGCGTCCATTCATTCTCACTTGTCATTTCCGCGTGGCGCTTTCACGGAGATCTGGCTGGTCGGGTGGTTGCCACGGGTTGCGGCGGGAATTGGACACTTTGCGGTCGTCATCGGAACGGGGGAAATTCCTCCACCTGGTTGCTTTCCTGTAAATAAAGGAAAATCTTCCCAGCGGCAAAGCGAATTAACTCGGTTACGGTGGTTTGCCGCTCGTCAGAGAAATGTAATTACTGGTTTTCCTTTTTGCGAGAAACATCGGTAAAACTCTCGAAATTCCATTCTTATCTTGTCTATATCGTATACACCTGAAGAATATAGAGTTAATCTTATTTTTTAAATCTGTATTGAGTCTTCAGAATGTAATGCAAGTGAATATAATTTTAAAGAGATTTTTCCTTTTATATTGACCAAAGTTTTAACACAAAACATTCATTAACATCTTAATTAACCAAAAACCGACATCATTTTAGGATTCCCTGCCCTCCCCTCAATTTTGACCGACTAACAACTTTGAATAAACTTTGTACCAGCCTAATATTAAACACAGTATTAAATGTAAAACACTATTGATAGAATTATATGTTACTTTGTCGATTTTTCAAAATAACACAGTAAAATTTAACAATTTAAAGATTCTTCATAAAAACATCAGGGTTGTTAAAATATCAAAATATCAGCTCTCAGCAACTACAATTATCCCGCCTGAATAATCATGCGTCAAATACAACTGCTCTTCTCTCCTCATTGAAATTCTCAGCGCCGAACAGAGCCGAACACGTTTTCGTGTTTACCCACTCGCGATTGACATTTTCCTGTTCTCTCTTATTCCCGCTTCCACGATCATCCTACCGCAACAGCGTTTAGCCACAAAAGCCGCCACAAAACCAATTTTTCAAACGCAGTTTAACGGGACGTCATGCGTGGTCGGCTCTTAATCGCCAGCTTGCGTTCTCTCATTGCAGTTTTCGGAGAGATTGAGAGACACAGCGGTGAGAGCGCATAGTCGAGGAAAAGAGGAGGAGTGATAGAGAGAGAATGACATCGCTTGGAATCACAATTAGGTTTTACGCCGACTCGGTGTTGAGGTTAGAAATTTGACAGCTTGGCTGCACTGTTTACATTTTTTGCACGTGTGTCTCTGTAAAAATGTGTGCTCGTGACGTCACGCTGTAAAACCTAATACACAAGAAGAGATCTCACAAGCTATAGTGACGGCCGCTATACTCTCGGATATTTTTGGTGCAGAGATAATCTATTGATAGCTTTTCTATCACTCATTTGCAACACTGACAAATCGTCAGCTGTGTGCTATCTTGTGACATAGACCATTTTGGTCGAAAATGAGTTAATGATGACGTTTTGCTATACTTGTCACAAGATAGCACACAGCTGACGAAATATTAATATTGATGAATATGATTTAATATTAATAAATATTAATAATATTTATAAACATGATTTACAGGAATTTTCCACGAAAACGGCATGATACGAAAAAAGTTCTCCCATCGGGCTCAACATTTTTCTGGTTCCTTGGGCGAAATATTTAGACGATTTTTTTTTTCTCAGATCTCAGCAACTATTGGTCCGATTTTCAATGTTAATATATGAAACATTCGTGAAATTAGGATCGTGATCTTTTCGAAAACAATATTTTGATATTTTTGAATCAAGACTAACATTTCAAAATGGCGTAATATTGAATGTTTGGCACTTTTGAAATGTTACTCTTGATTAAAAAAAATCAAAATATTGTTTTTAAGAGAGTTTTCCCTACTTTACAGAACAAAAACTCAACTTTAAATTCCACGTTTGTCAGCAATCATCACATGTCAAGTGAGTTTTCCTTTCTTCAATGAAGAAAACATTCAAATTTTGTCAGCAGTTATCACAATCAAGGTGTAATGTAAACACTTCACACTTTAAAAATGATCAAATATTGAAACAAAGTACATTCGTAATAAACAACATTTTCTGGGGAATAAGTCATTCTGGGGAATGGCTTCAATACTTTAGTTTTATGTGAGTTTTTCGTTCATTTATTATATTAATTAATACAATTATCTGGATATGTTTTTGTTCTTGTAGTTTCTGAAGTATTCTGCAAATTCTAGTCAGGCGTCATCCATAAAGTATGTCACGCACAAATCGGCCAAAATTTACCCCCTCCCCCCTATATCACACTTTGTCACACTAGCCTCGACCCCCCTCGAAAAGTACGTTACATTTTGTCGATTTTTCTTTAATTTGGGGTTGAATCGTCAATGTGGGGGTCTCGTGGCGCAGGGGTAGCGGCTTCGGCTGCCGATCCCGATGATGCTATGAGACGCGGGTTCGATTCCCGCCTTATCCACTGAGCTTCTATCGGATGGTGAAGTAAAACGTCGGTCCCGGTTTCTCCTGTCTCGTCAGAGGCGCTGGAGCAGAAATCCCACGTTAGAGGAAGGCCATGCCCCGGGGGGCGTAGTGCCAATAGTTTCGTTTCGTTTCGTTTTTCGTCAATGTTTTTAATTTTGAAGGTTGTGTTTTGATTTATTTTTTAATTTTGTTGAATGTTGTGATGATTAAATCACCATCAGTAGTGTTTTTTGAATCTGATCATACAAGCATATTTCCAGAGTTTTTTTTTAAAAAAGAAGGTCCTATAAAAATATGAAACGCAATAGCTTATAGAACCTTTTCAAAAATAAACTCTAGATTTAATCTATCTTTAAAACAATGATTCTTAAAGCCTTGTGTTGTGTTTGATTTATGAGATAAATTTATAAAACATTAAACAATTTATTTTTCAAAAAATATAAGACTGAATTTTCAGAATTCAAGAAATAATTTTAAATAGTCAGACAATATTCATTCAAAATATATAAGAACTTCAAAAAACGATGGATAAAATACATGTTCTGTTCTCAAAATCTAGTGATTTTGGGGGATTGTTTTATGTGCACTCAAAGAAAATGTTCCATTATGGACCATCTGGTCATCGCCATGTTTCAGCCTTGGAGGCACTCAATTCGTCCTTATTTAATTACCAAAGGGGATAAGTTTATTTTACGAACGCATTTGTAATAATGGCACCCATAAATCTGAGTCTGTTTTTGGGTTCCTTTGCCTTGGCCTTTAGTTGACTTTAAAGTGCCTTTCGTGCTTTGTGGTTTCACTTCGGCACGGATATAAATTAAAAGACTGCTTCCTCGTCGGCAAACCAAAATGGCCGACAGATTCCGGAAAATTTACAATTTCGTTACAAAAAGTAGCACGCGAAATGGCCCCTGCCGGTGTCCACACAATCTGGTCACATCCTAATACTATAGAAAGGGGGGGCTCCCTTGCCTTGTAGTTCCAGGGAATGACCCCCGGATCCACCCAAAATGGATGGCCATCGTTAAAAGTGCTCTCACGATTATTTGCAGAGAACGGAAAAAAAACTCTTTTCGCAACACTTTGGCCAAAATCCGGCCGCGGTTAGAAGGCAGGCACGATTCCGGAAAGGCCGTTTACAAATGGTTCACTGTGTAGAAGCAGCAGCAGCCTGACTGACTTTTTGGAGTTCTTGGAGCAAAGTTTGGCTTTTTTTTCCCTCTTCCCGGCCCAAAACGGCTGGATAATAAATTTTGCATCTCCGGGTCTGCTGAAAGTTCCAGAAGTTTTCATGGGGCAATTGAATCGTAAAACTTGCGGGCTGGAACCGGAGCAGAATAGTTTTACAAACTTTTCTGCTGCTGCTCTGTGATGGGATGAAATGTTTATGGGCTGCAATAAATAAATCTTTTCCAGATTATCTACCCTTAGCTCTGGGATCGGACTTGGACATGATTAAGGCAGAAGGGAAGTTTAGGTTCGAGTTTGGAACTACTTTTTCGTGCTCATAATACATGTGCCAACAGCGATTGTTCATGCTGATAGTTTATCTTGTTTGCCTTGTTGGAGAAGAAAAGTAATAATTTAACTTGGAGCTTGTGCACAATAATTTTCATAGAAGTTCAACCCTTTACTGTCCAAATAGGGGAAATATGCCCATTTTAAGCCTAATAAGCGGTTTTGTTTGAATGATGCTGGATAATCTGGATTGTTCCTTGAAATTCACTAAAACCAAGTACACCAACGAGTAGAGCAACTTTTTGTGAACATTTCTGTTTATTTTTACTTTTATCAAAAGTTATGCTATTCCTTTTACAAGCATTTAAAAAAAATATTTCAAAAATGCATTCGAATCAGTCGAGTGCATTGGACCACGCCCATTTTTCTATTTTCAGCTTAGTTCTTTTTTCTTCCAGCGCTCTTTTGGGTCTGCTTAGTGCTGCCAAAGTTGATGAAATTTTAAGCGAACACTCACGAAAAGTAGCATTTGTAGAGAAAATTTCCTGGCATCACTGGCTCACTCCAACAGGCACTGCACCAGCATGTTGGTGGTGTTGGTGGCCACCCTTTGTTCTTTATTTGCCTTCGCTCCGCGCTCGGTTTTCTTCAGCCTTCGATTGGAATGGGTATTCAAAATTCAAACGTCAGATGACTTAGCGCGTTTGTTTTTTTGATGGTGCTTGCTAATTATTTACATTTTTCGGGATTATTTTCAAGAGAGTAACTAACTAATGTGCGAAAGAACATGTTGCCGGTAGTTGGAAGCAACTTTATATCTTAAGCGCTTTGAAATCGTTAGCGCAAGTGAAAAGATATTGATGGCGACTTTCGTTAAGCAGTTAACCTCTCATCTTGCGTGTGGATGTGTGTGCCACCAAAATGATGAGAAATGGTCTTGTAAAATAGAAATTATGATCAAAAGTGCAATTTGATCTTTTTGGCCAGTAAATGGCATAAATTTACGTGCTTACTCGAGGCGGTGCTGTTGCTGGTAAGTTTTTAGCCTAAATAGTATTTTTGGAGCTTTAATCTATGATCAAACTCTCCAAATGACGAAGATAGGTGTTTGATTAGAAAGGGTATATTTCCCCTAGTTTATTGTTTTTTAATTTTTTATTTGTTTCATATTAATTTAATCTGCTTGATTTTTTTTTTCTAAAGGGTGGAAATGGTCAAGTTTTGAAATTCAAGGGTATCGCAAGTTGCATTCTTTAATTACTCTACAGATTTGTTAGTCTTGATTAATACGTTTTGAAACACACTTTTTTTTTTTCGCAAGTTAAACTATAACCAGTTCCTAAAACAAGCAAATCAAGCTGAAAATATCATTAAATCAAAATATTATTAAAAACAAAAATACAAAAATACAAAAAAAAACAAAAATACAAAAAAAACATTATCTAAATACATAAATTGACAGTTCAAAAGAGAACAATAAGGATTTCATCATACTACCTTGAATAAAACAGCCAAATCGGGCACATTTGGAATAAATCACTGCAATAATTGCTTGAAATCACTTCCTGCCGTAGTTTTTGGCACCTTGCTGCGAAGTGCACGACTTTCCTCACTTGGCAATCGTTCCTAATTTTTGCCAAATTGGATAAATTTTCCCTCTTTGCAAAGTTGTGTGTTAACTCTTGTGTGGAAGCTCTCTCCTTCTCCGGTTTCGAAATTCCTGGCACACACACGTGGGCAAAACTAACGGATTTTCCCCACATACCTTGCAAGCTCAACTGGGGAGGTTTTCCTCCCTGCTAGTTTCTTCGACAATTTCATGCTTCGGTGGAAGATGTACGGCTTGAATTGTTATTCGCACTTTTCTTCGTGTGGATTTCGGGCGAACACAGTTTTGTCTGAGGATTGCTTCCTTCATCCTCCTTTTTTCAACTGTCGGTCAGGATTAAATTTGGCGTAAAAATGGAGTTTTATTGCGCGACAAATATTACGCCATAATTAAAATTCCGTTTTCATCGCATTGAGCAGCAAAACGGAAGTTATGTGGAACTGCACCCTTAAACTTTGAAAAGGTTTTTTCAGTTCCATTTTGCATTGTCGAGTTTTTTTGGCTGCGCAGTTTTCTCGAAAAAAAAATCACCCGTCCTTTTTTCTTACTTTCTTCAAATTTACAAAACAGCATCAAATGAAATGTAATGCAACCATAAACAAAATCCAAAATCATGACGAAGGACCCCGTTAAAACACGTGTAAGTTGCACCATTGCGCGGAGCTTTGCAATTTCTTCGTTGATGTGTTGCTTTTTTTAAACTAGCTAAAGGTACGACTCTTTCAGGTGAAAAACACACCGTTGATGCAATAACCGTTCCCTTAACGGTAACGATTACGATAATGTTCCTGGCAATTTGCATAACGATGGCCTCAGCGGCCCGACCAGAAAGGAAAAAAATCCAGTGTCGATGTACGGTGCACGGTGATCGCGTAATGGAGATGTAAGTTATTCCTTGTGTTTTTTCTTTTTTCAACTGGGGTTCTTACATGATTTTCCAGTACGTACTACACGTCTTATCATGTTGGTAATGGAAGTGTTTTTCAGTTTCAAGTAGCGCGTATAGAATTTCAATCTTCTTAAGTTAGGTACTTCTGTATAAAAGGGGAATAAATTTAGAATAAATTGTATTTTTTGAATTCGTGTTAAAGAAGCAGATTTTTTTCCAGGCAAGGAAAAAAATAATTTTAATCTAGTCTAATCTAACCAAACGGCTCTTCAGGCTGATATTTTGACTAAACCAGACTTAATTTATGTTGACTATAATTGAAAAAAAATGATTTTAACTGCGATTTAAATTCAGATTTAAATTTTGATGGAAATTCCGAATGAAATTTGGAATACAAATAAGCCTGAACTTCTGAATACCGTTAGTGGGGATGACAATGAGTCTGGGGGGTGAGATTGGGTCAAAGTGATTTTTTACGGATTTTACTATTTCTCAGGTTTTTCTCAATGAAACTAAATTCTGTTCAAAGGGTTGTGTAGGGGACATCTTAACATTCCAACGCCCAAGGCTCCAAAAAAGTTGGAACGGTAACTTCAACTCAACGGATCTCGAGCATAACTCAACCAATCAAGATGATTCTTCTTTCCAGTGATTTGTTAGGATGTCTAGATGATTCTAGAACTTTGCAGAACTTAATTTGATCAAATCTGTAATTTTTGCGATTAAAAACATCGTTCCAACTTTTTTATTTGCGTACAAAAAAAATTCGCCAAAAATTCCGCGGAGGCAGTCGTTTTGAAAAAAGGTGGAACGATGTTTTCGGTCGCAGAAATTACAGATTTGATCAAATTAAATTCTGCAAATTTCTAGGATCATCTAGACATTCTTACAAATTACTGGAAACAAGAATCGTCCCGATTGGTTGAGTTATGCCCGAGAACCAGCGAGTTGAAGTTACCGTTCCAACTTTTTTGGGAGGCTTGGGCGTCCGTGTAAGTTGGACATGCGTTGGGCGTTCCAGTGTTAAGATGACTTCGCTCAAAAATCTCGTTCCTAGAACAAATCCTGTTATTTTGGCAGCTGTCAAAAGTTGAGGTACGTTTTTGGCCAAAAATTACCTCTCGAAAAATCATTTTTCAAATATTATGTTGGAATAGCTCGAAAACTACCCAAATGATTGAAAATCTCTACTTCAAACATTGTAGCATGTCAAAACGATTCCCTCGAACAAGAAACACTGTTGGATGGCTTGTTTTTGCCATATCGATGTATTTGAGTATCATTCTAGTTTCATTTGACCCAATGTCACCCCCTCTAAGGGGTGAGATTGGGTCAATTTTCAAACTATTGGCATTCAAGGTAGTGTTCATCAAAATCCACCATATTTTGGGAAAATGTTAGTTAATTATCTAAGAATAAATCTACGTTGAAAGATTTTCGATGGTATTTAAATTGTATTTGTTATTTAGAAATTCCGAGAGGTGTATCGTTTTTTTACCCATAGTCACCCCCACTAACGGTATAAAGTTACTGAAATGTTAACACAAATTTAAACTGAAATTTAGAGTGGTATTTTGATAAAAATGCTGACCAAAACTTGACTAAATTCAGGCTAAAATAATCACTGAAATTCTAACTTGGGGGAAATTCTCGCATGTTTGGCAGGTTAAGCACTCGTTCTTAACTATATCCAATTTTCTGATTTTCATTATTCAAACAACTTATTTTCTAAAACTGTTGATATAAACTTACTTACTCACTTTCAATTGAGCTAACGAAAAAAAAAGCAATTGAGCTATTGATCACTCAATTTCAGTTGAAAACTCTTTTTACGATTTTGACTAAAAATCTGACAGTAATTTGTTATAGAAACACAAAGCAAATATTTTGACTCAAATTCGACTGTAATTTGAATCTAAATTCAAACTAAATTTCTACTGGAACTTCGACTAAAACTTTGGCTAAAATTTTTACTTAAATGCCGACCATAACATGTATAAAATTTGGTTAAAATTAGACTACAATCAGTTAAATTCCATCTGAAAATTTGAATGATAATAAAGATTTAAATTCCAAATAAAATTTTAACTGAAATTTCTGCTGAAATTTAGACTGAGTTCTGACGGAAACCTTGAGTGTAATTCTGACCGAAATTCTAACTGAAATTGAGACTGAAATTTCTAATAAAACATATCAATTCCTCTGAAATCATTTATACTAACAAGAGTTTTCCTATCTTGCAAGCTCAGTACAGGAAAGCATAGAGGCATCGAGATGCTGGAGTTCTGACCAAAACTCTGACTGAAATTCTAGCATAAATGCTAATCAAAACTTGACTAAATTTAGGCTGATATTTTGGCTAAAATTTTGACTGAAACAACATTTTGAATAACATTTCGATTTTATTTGATTAAAATTCCAACTGAAATTTCTGACAAAAATTCTGACTGGATTCTGGCTGAAATTCTGAATTAATTGTTGACTGAAATTCCGATTGAAATTTGAAAGTTCTGTTTAAAATTCAATTGAATGCAACTTGAAGCATAAAAATTGTTCAAAATCTACCAGGCAATGTTTTTTTTTTCGTTTAAAAGTCCGTTTTTCGTTTTGTGAAAAAGTTACCATTTGTCTCGAAATTTGCTGAACAGTTTCTGCTCTAAAAATGCGTGTCCGCTTTCTACTCATGTTGATCCAGATAAGACTGTTGTTATTTACCTACAAAATAGCTTTTTTCCGGAACTGCTTGTCTCGATCGTTTTGTCCAACTTCTGTAACTAAGAATGTAAACCACTCATAAGTGGTTTGTCACGTTATGAAACTAGTTGGGCAACAGAAGTTACAAATAGAATAAAACTGCACTGAAACGTTCTACCTTTTAAAAGTTGTAACTTTTTACACTCTTCATTTAGGAGAAATATTTGAAATTTCTACTTTTTTCTCACTAAGCTAGAACATGACAAAATATATTTTGTTTTAAAATGTTTATTGGAAAATGAAATGTTCCTATGCACACATTATTAATTTTTTTTTAAATTAAGCTATTTTCAGCAAATGAAATTTAGTCACCAGAAACAATGTATGTTTATATGGAGTCGCACGGTTGATTAGTTGAAAAGCACCAAACGTCTCCACTAAACCTGTAAAAACAGAAAAAAACAGTGCTGCTAAATCAAGTGTAAACACGTGTTACAAAAAAAAGCATAAATTAAAAAGGTCATTTCGATGTACCTGACCGCGTCGTCATTTGAAGAACTCATTGATTTGTGTGTATGTGCGTCACACACACACACAACCAAATGTATAATTTACATTTCATTGCACATAAATTCGTTCACTTCTCCTCCCACTTTCTCCCTGCAATGCAACGGAACAACAACAGCCGCGGGCAAGCAAAATCTGGTCCAGATTGTGATGCTGATTTTCGCCCGCAGCACTCAGCCAACACAACCAACACCATCACCACCGAACCGAGAGGAGCAAACATGAACAAACAAACACATGCACACGCCACCGTCAACGCGAGAATCCCAAACTCGGAAGCTGATTCCGGACTTGGGTCGTGACGGTGTAAAACGGACAGCTTGAGCAATTGGGCTGCGGGTTGTTGGCTTCAAATTAGTAGTGAGATGTATGAGATTGTTGTTTGAAATGGTGCTCGAGAGCATGATTTCCAGATGGGGAACCGAATGAAAGTCGCGAGTTGATTCTAACAATGGAAATGCTAAATCATTTCACATGAAAACTGTTGTAGTCGGCGACTGCTGATTCTCAACAACTTTGTGATGGAGTTTTTGAAGGAGTCCAGATTGGAGTCATCATAAAACATCCGAATCCCACAACAGACGGCTGGAATGATAATACAATCAAATACAATGGGATGGTATGGAGATAATAAAGCTTTCAAAGAACTTCAAGAAGTCATTTTTAACCGATTTTAAAAAGATTTTAGATTATGCGGACTGTATTTCGATGCCTCTGTGCTCTGATGTACTAACTGACTTTTGGGCCAAAATGAGTTAATGATGACATCTTTTAGCTAATTAAATTCCCTACAAAACGCTTCTAAGAGATCTGAAAAATTCGTTTCCTACGCGGAGATATCGCCCTGCAACCATTTGTACTAACTGACATTTTAGAACGCATCATGGATGTGCTCTCTTATTTTTCATCATGGCTTGACCTTTTGAAAACACGCAAATCCATAAAAATACGATTACACTATAATATTATGGTGAATTGCCAGGTGTCCTTACTACTTTGAGCAATATTATGGAGCACTATTTTGGAAGGCAATTAGCACAAGTGTGCACATTTGGATACGTGAAGAAGTTGCAAGTTAGACGAAGTGTGTCAAATAATTATTTAGTGGCAGAGTTTTTTTAATTGGATGACCCCTAAGTGTGACATTGGTAGGTGGATGTTATTGTTACTTAGTTTTTGGATTGGACGACCCCCGCAGTTGTTCTAAGTGTGCACAACGTCTTAAAAATGTTTTAAAAAATGTTTTAATTGCGGTGTATTACGGTGTAACGAATGTCACGGTGTAAAGAATGCTACGATGCAACGAATGTTGCGGTATAACAATGTTACGGTGTAACCATACTACGGTGTAACCATACTGCGGTGTAACGAATGTTACGGTGTAACCATACTACGGTGTAACCATACTACGATGTAACGAATGTTACGATGTAACGAATGTTACGGTGTAACGAATGTTACGGTGTAACGAATGTTACGGTGTAACGAATGTTACGGTGTAACGAATGTTACGGTGTAACGAATGTTACGGTGTAACGAATGTTACAATGTAACGAATGTTACGGTGTAACGAATTTTACGGTGTAACGAATTTTACGGTGAAATGAATGTTGCGGTGTAACGCAATTTACGGTGAAATGTATGTTGCGGTGTAACGAATGTTACGATGTAACGAATGATATGGTGTAACGAATGATACGGCGTAACGAACGTTATTGTGTAACCATACTACGGTGTAGCGAATGTTACGGTGTAACCATACTACGGTGTAACGAATGTTACGGTGTAACTAATGTTACGGTGTAACTAATGTTACGAAGGAACGCGGTGTAACGAATGTCACGGTGTAACAAATGTTACGGTGTAACGAATGTTACGGTGTAACCATACTACGATGTAACCATACTGCGGTGTAACGAATGTTACGGTGTAACCATACTACGGTGTAACGAATGTTGCGGTGTAACGAATGTTGCGGTGTAACGAATTTTACGGTGAAACGTATGTTCGGTGTAACTAATGTCACGGTGTAACGAATGTTATACACGCTTAGCACAATTGCAGGGATCGTCCAATCCAAAAAACTACGTAACATAACATCCACTAGCCAATGTCACACTTAGCCTAACCCAAATATCCAACTCAAACACCCTTCAAGAAGTTGTGCACATTAAGCACAACTGCAGGGGTCGTCCAAACAAAAAAAAACACGTAACAACATCATTCACGTAGTTGTGCACACTTAGCACAACTGTAGGGGTCGTCCATGTTCAAAGACTAAGCATTGATTTTTTTGGAGCACTTTTGTTCTATTCGATACAAACCAAGAATCCATTGCAAGAGACACACTTGTTCTAACTGCAATCTACCATAACAGTTCTAGGGTTTGTGTCCTGGATATCTCGCATTTCTAAAAAGGTCGTATGACATGATGGAAATAAAATAAACTAGCTCAAAGTTTTTACAAAATCATTTTCTTCTGTTTGTAAGCGTAGATCTATTCGTGTGCTATTGTGCTAACTCATACAAATCACTGTTCAAGACACACTTGTGCTAATTGCAAGCGTAATTTCTCTGCCATTTTTTTTTGCATTTCAAAAGTTTTCATATTTTACCATGTCTTTAAGTTATGTCAGGAGCATACTTTAAAATTATTAGGACAATTGTTTGTCGAATAGTTTCGCAGAAACAGTAATTCAAAGTTAAAAAATCGATTTTCTCGTAACCACCAAAATGTCAGTTAGTATAAGAGAGCACACAAGCATCGATTTGTAACCTTTCGGGAACCTACAAAAGCCGAATACTTATTTGACACTTAAAGGGTTACATACATGTGAATCGGCAAAAATGTCAGAGGTTGGTATGAGCACACACTGGTGCCACGATATCTGAACAATGCTTTGCTTTGACCAAATTGGTGTTTTGAGAAAAACACACACAAAGTTTGACAGTTCGCTTTGCGCATGAAAAAATTTAAAGCTTACGTTTCTTTCTCAGTTTAATCATGATATTTTTTATGAAACATTCAGGAGCGATTTTTTTTTTTTAGTGGATTAAATAATTTTTCTGCAATATGCAGAAATCTTCATCACTCAATCTATTTTTAATAGCATACAATTGAATACAATCGAATTTCCCTCGAAATTTTTTATTGTTATCCATTTTTTGATCCTCTGATTGTTTAGAGACATGTTGAAGTGAGACAAAAATTTCAAGTAAAATTTTGCAATTTTCTTATGTTTATTCCTTCAGACAGTACAGTCATCCCACATATTCGGAACACCCACAAATTCAGAACACTGTTGTGATAATTTGTCAACAGCATGCCAAAAGCAGCTTTATGTCGACCCTACTATTTTAGGACCTTCATTTGGACATTCTCTTGTTATTTCACTAGTAAAAGTAGTACTTTTTGAACAAAAAACTTCATTTCAAGACTATTTTATATAGAGTAGCAAAACGCTGCCTCTAAATTGCTTGTTCCACAATTGTGGGATGTTATTGTGCCTCCCAGAATTGTGGAACACCTGAATTTAACTATTATTTCCACAAAAAAAAAGTTATGAGACCATGTATAAAACATCACTAAGCTTCAGTTTCATTGGTTTCAGTGTGTGAAGCCATTATTTTGTTAAAAATATGTACTTCTGGAGAGAACCAATGTTTGTTTACATCCGTGAGAAAAGAGTGTTCCGAATTTGTGGATTTCAAGGGTCAATGTTTTTCTTTAAAAAAATGATATAAAACGTAAAAATTTACAATCGGTTGATACATCAATCGAAAGATCATAAGAATAGCTTCTACATGAAGGTAAAAGCAAATCGTTATGTTCCCTTATCGATTTTCTATGATTTTTTGAACATTGGTCGATCTGTAAACCGTTCCGAATATGGGGATGACTGTACCAGTTTTGAATATATTTTTTTTGAAAAGAATGGGATTATCAAAATTGCTTCGATACCTTACAAAAGCACAGTACAAAATTTTGTAAATTTAGATGGCGTTATTTTGGAAGGTTGAATATTACCTCTTTTATGATGTAATTTTACATCAATTAAGACTGAAAATGTGACATTACACCAGAAAACTGGTAAAATTACACATTTTCAGAGATAAAATTACACTTTTTTTTGACTTCCCAGATTTAATATTACCATTTTTTTACAGTGTAGAATATTGCATTGCATTTGTTTGTTCGATCTAAACAAATAAGTAAGTATTACATGATGAGGTCCATTTGACCTCACACACTCGCAAATCAAACTTGTTCAAGCTGCCTGAATCCTTCCAGAAACAGCAAATTCCCATTCAAAACTGTGGCCAATCGGCCCCATTCCGCCTCTCCTCTCTCTCACTTCCTCTTTCCCGTTCCGCGGGCACACTTTCAGTGACACAATTTCACCAAATCTGAGTGACAAATTTTTACACGTATTTACAGTCGTCGGTCAGTCCGGGCCGGTTGATGGATGTTGGTGAGTGGGTGGGAGTTGGAGTTGGAGGAGAAAGTGAGAGCAGAAATGCTGCCCTCGGGGGAAGATTTATTCGGTTTCAACCATCAGCGGTGAAACGATGCGGGAAAACTCGTCGGGAAACTGGTCATTCTGGTCAGTCCATCTACACCGAGTTGTTTATGTAAATTCGAATGGAATGGCGCGCTCTTTAGGTAGTTGGGATTTATTGGGGCAGAATGTGATCGAAATTCGGTTCATTTGATTCTGAAGTTGATTTTTTGCCAATTTCCTCGTGGAGTTTTTGTGCCCTGTGAAACGTGATGCTAGTTTATGCAATCTATACTGACACAGAAAAAAATATTATTTCGAAGTATGAAATTTTTTGATTTTTCTTTGTTCTTTGTTCTTTGTTCTTTGTTCTTTGTTCTTTGTTCTTTGTTCTTTGTTCTTTGTTCTTTGTTCTTTGTTCTTTGTTCTTTGTTCTTTGTTCTTTGTTCTTTGTTCTTTGTTCTTTGTTCTTTGTTCTTTGTTCTTTGTTCTTTGTTCTTTGTTCTTTGTTCTTTGTTCTTTGTTCTTTGTTCTTTGTTCTTTGTTCTTTGTTCTTTGTTCTTTGTTCTTTGTTCTTTGTTCTTTGTTCTTTGTTCTTTGTTCTTTGTTCTTTGATCTTTCTTTGTTCTTTGTTCTTTGTTCTTTGTTCTTTGTTCTTTGTTCTTTGTTCTTTGTTCTTTGTTCTTTGTTCTTTGTTCTTTGTTCTTTGTTCTTTGTTCTTTGTTCTTTGTTCTTTGTTCTTTGTTCTTTGTTCTTTGTTCTTTGTTCTTTGTTCTTTGTTCTTTGTTCTTTGTTCTTTGTTCTTTGTTCTTTGTTCTTTGTTCTTTGTTCTTTGTTCTTTGTTCTTTGTTCTTTGTTCTTTGTTCTTTGTTCTTTGTTCTTTGTTCTTTGTTCTTGTTCTTTGTTCTTTGTTCTTTGTTCTTTGTTCTTTGTTCTTTGTTCTTTGTTCTTTGTTCTTTGTTCTTTGTTCTTTGTTCTTTGTTCTTTGTTCTTTGTTCTTTGTTCTTTGTTCTTTGTTCTTTGTTCTTTGTTCTTTGTTCTTTGTTCTTTGTTCTTTGTTCTTTGTTCTTTGTTCTTTGTTCTTTGTTCTTTGTTCTTTGTTCTTTGTTCTTTGTTCTTTTTTCTTTGTTCTTTGTTCTTTGTTCTTTGTTCTTTGTTCTTTGTTCTTTGTTCTTTGTTCTTTGTTCTTTGTTCTTTGTTCTTTGTTCTTTGTTCTTTGTTCTTTGTTCTTTGTTCTTTGTTCTTTTTCTTTGTTCTTTGTTCTTTGTTCTTTGTTCTTTGTTCTTTGTTCTTTGTTCTTTGTTCTTTGTTCTTTGTTCTTTGTTCTTTGTTCTTTGTTCTTTGTTCTTTGTTCTTTGTTCTTTGTTCTTTGTTCTTTGTTCTTTGTTCTTTGTTCTTTGTTCTTTGTTCTTTGTTCTTTGTTCTTTGTTCTTTGTTCTTTGTTCTTTGTTCTTTGTTCTTTGTTCTTTGTTCTTTGTTCTTTGTTCTTTGTTCTTTGTTCTTTGTTCTTTGTTCTTTGTTCTTTGTTCTTTGTTCTTTGTTCTTTGTTCTTTGTTCTTTGTTCTTTGTTCTTTGTTCTTTGTTCTTTGTTCTTTGTTCTTTGTTCTTTGTTCTTTGTTCTTTGTTCCTTTTTTCAGCGAGTGTTGATTTCCTGGTAAATGCTTGATTCATTATTATCTTTTACAAGCTCTTCCCGGCAAACTTCGTTCTGCCCTTTTTAGGTTTCCTGACGTTTCCTGCTTGTTTGCTAATTCAGCCTCCTTTGATCAAAATTTGATTTTACGTAACTTTTCCAATACAATCTGCAGATTTTCCTGAATCGCTTCTAGAGTGGCCAAAGTTGTCACTTTTTGGCGTATAAACCTTCCTTGGACTTATACGAACCCAACGCAACAAAAAGCACCTCGATCCGACGCTCCGTATTGAACTGATTCGCGTTCGAACAAAACCGTCGAAATTTTTTATATATATAGAAGAAGTAGTTTTAAGGGCAATCTCACCCTTTTCAGCTATTAAGTTGAAATCCAATTTCAAGACGGTAAAGAGCCCAGATTTTGATGACTGGACGTAAAAACCTGACAAACACCCATTTCCGGTATCAGTGTGACCGATGAAAAGCTCATTGAAAACACCAAAGAAATTCTTAAGAAATCCCCCCTTCCCACCTTCCCCACTAAGCAACCGTAACTCACTTCGAGGTGGGCAAACTCCACTTAATTTACGATCCGTCGGGAGCAGCACCAGCAACAGCAGCGACTCAGCAGTCTACTAAAAGCACGCCCCAAATTTAATTACAGTCTAAATTAACTTCTTTCACGAACACATTAATAATAATAGTGACCATAAATCTCGAAACCCACGACGGCCACCGCCAACCGGAGCGGGGGAGGCGACGTCCCACAATTCCAGATGCTCCTCGGGGTTGGCCATTTGTTGGTGTGAACGCACACACACACACTCTCGTACACGTTCAGTAGTGTAGAGTTTCCACTTGTGGTGTGTACAAAGGAATGTGCCTCGGTGTGACTAACACTCCAAGGGATTTCCCCTGGCCTCTTTAACGTCCATGCTCAACTCGAGTGAAGCTAGCGGTGTTAGTTGAAGGCCAGAATTCATTCTAAATTTACTATTCCCTAATGTGCGTCACGTAGAACAACCGCACCGGTTCTTGCTTTTGTACTGGAGACACGGAAAGGACGAAGTGAGATTTCTCATTTTAAAAGTAGTTTCTAAGATGCTTTTGATTGATACTTGTGTGGACACTTTGGTTTTCATTCCTCCCTATCTAAAAAATGCTCCATTTATCGATGGTTTCTTCAATTTCTTCAAACTGTGAACTTTGATGCTATTTTTTCCTAAATATTCTTTCTAGCTCGATTAATCCCTTTCTCGATGGTCTCTTGAATTCGATCTGCTCCAAAAATACTTTCTGTTTCTCAGTATGTGTTTTTTCTCATTTTTACGAAACAGAGCTGAACAATTCTGCAAAATTTCGATTAATTTTATATTTGTTTTGAAATCTTATTTCAATCTTATAAAACGAACACATGCTTCAATCCGTTGAAGTCTTTAAGAAATTTAATGTTCTTTTTAAAATTTTAGAAAAAGAAAACGGTAACTCTTCGCCAACTCACACGAAATCGGAAAAAGTTGCCTCGACCCTCTTGGATTTGCGTGAAACTTTGTCCTAAGTGATATTTTTTACCCTTGATTACGAATCCGAGCACCATTTTTCGATATCTCGTTACGGAGGGGCGGTTCGACTCCTTCCATTTGTGAACATTTGAAAAAATACGTGTTTTCAAATACCTAATTTGCAGTCTGAAATTGTGATTATATGAAGTTTGGTGTTAAAACTTTTATGTAACATTGGACGCCCGATTTGATGGAGTACTCAGATTTCCGCAATAACGTATTTTTCATCTAAAATAATATAAAACCCGTTTAAAAAATTCCAAAATTCTTCGTTACTAAACTGTAACAAATTTGTGACATGTCATTTTATGGGAAATTTGATGTTCTTTTCGAATCTGCAATAACCCAGAAGGGTCATTATTTTTTTTAGAACAACAATTTTAATTTAAATTTTCCGTGTTTTTTTAAACTTTTAAGGGTTATTTTTTAAAGTGTAACAATGTTCTAAAACTGAAATAGACCAGGACCTGATTCCAATTTGGTGAGCCCGTTCTGATTTCGTACTCATTTATTACTGCATTTCAAATTACTGATATATACCAACCAATGCCCACTACTTCATTCGTCGGTGAAGTATCCCTTCAAACCCTTTCCCCTTCCAAATCCGGATATCTTGGAGGTCCTCTAAGTTCTTAGGCATCTCTATAGGGTATCCAATCATCACATCCCTCCCCCACTTCCCCCGTTGATCGTGAGGAGTCGACCAAAAGAACAAATGAATGGTGATGTGTCATTCATCACATTCCTGACGCATTTATTTTCCTTATCGACGCCAACCTAGCTTTGCGAGCTTTATGCTCGGCTAGAGTACGGTCAACCAAGCTGAGCTAAGCTAAGCTAATTGAATGGACCTATATTTTCTTGGAAATTTTATTTTTTTAAGGGGTGACAATTTTTTTTTAGATCGGCAAAAAAAATTAAAAATTAAGTTCAACTATATTGTAACCAATAGTTGAAAAAAGTAGTCCTCCAATTTCAATAAAACTTGAACAAATTATGATCTGCCGAAACAGATGTTAGTTACTCAGATAAGTCGTCTAAATTTTACGAGTTTGAATCTCGAGGCTCAATATTTTTAAGTGCAAAATAAGTTAGAGGCTCAGCCCATAATAACATTTTGTAACTCAATTCTATAAAAAAATTTGCAGTTTTTATGAAATTACTATTTTCAATCATATTTAAACTTGATTTAAACTAAATCATAATTTGTAAGAACTTCAAAATCACTTTACAGATAGACCAAAGGGCTATTTTACATGTCAATTCAAAACGAGTCAGTAGGCCACACTTTGGTCACCCCTGATCTAAATATTCTATAACCTGTATCAAAAACGTAATTTCTGTTGTGTCTTCGGCAAAGTTGTAAAGTACTACGGGAAAAAGGTTAACCCTAAAAAATATGAATAAAAAGTCGATTTGCATAAAAACATTATTTTTCTTTTTAAAAAATATTTTAGAGGCAGCATGGCAAACATAATTTGGCAGCGTTGCCATTTTTTGAAGAATAATAATAATTGGGTCCCTAAATTAAGCTTAAATTTGTGATATTATTGTTCACGACGATAAAGATTTTTTCTGAGTACAATGACCCTTTGTACGACCGCAAAGGATTTAAAATAGATTTTGAAATCAATTTAAAGAAGAACTTCGCGACCCTTTATGACAGCTCGTTCCAAGTGGACCATAGTAGATCTATCGAAAAAATGTTGTCTTTTCTATTTATTTGTTTGCATAAAAAATAAAAAAAAAGTGATCAGAAATGGTTTTTGATCATGGTTTTTTACCGTTGTACACTGCAGAGCACCAGCACAATTACATAGAGTTTTTTTTAACTTAAAAAAATCATAAAAAAAAAATATTTTAAGGTGCAAAATTGGATTTTCAATAAAAAAAACTACTTTACAGAAATGAAGATAAGTTGCATCATTTCAAGGCATATCCACCAACAGTTATCAACGTTTCGGGGTTTTCAATAGTGGCCATGAAGAGTGAAAAGTTAAAAAAATCCTGTAAATTTGTCAGAGCAACTTTGAAGATTGGACCTCTAGCTGCAGCAACACAGCCACAAAAAGAATAGAAACAAGAAAAATTTGATTTTTATAGACATAACACAAAAAGCAACTAATGATCCGATTTTCAATGTAAAAAAAAATAAAATGAAGTCAAATCTCTACGATATAGAATAAAAAATAACAATATTCAACTCAATACAAACAATTGAAAAATGCCTAATTTTACATTTTTGGGAGATTTGAAAACGCTGAAAATTATAACTTGATTTTTATACAGTCGATCTTCTCGATATATCAATATTGCTCCATTTATCAATTATTTTTTCAGATTTTATCGTTCTATAAAATCTGTGGGAAAAGGTACCAATATTTATACAAATTTGGAAAGTACATTAAATTTCCAATAAGATTCACTCCAGCAAAAATTTAAAAACACAAGGTTTAAGTCAAATGAGATACAAATGTAGCGTGATGGGACAACATCGTACAATTGGATCATTTTGTTTTTTATACACAAAAGTGAAGAACTCTGCTCTCCTAGTAAGTTTTTGGAAAAACCTTTTTCTACAGTTGTTTCTAAAATGAAAAACGAAGATTTGCTTCCTGGATCACCCAATTTCGTCAAATTTTGTTGATTTGACAGGTACTTCGTTTCTTGACGGGACAACGCAGATATTTTGAAAAAAAAAAAGGGTTTTGCTCGCGTTGTCCAGTCACGAAATGAAGCAATTGTGAAAATCTCTACTGACTAGTCAACTTTTACTAATTTAGGGTCACTGAGCTCGAATATGACTCCTAGAATACTCCAAAGTATTCAGGGAATGTGAAATCCAAGATGGCGGCCAATATGGCGGTGCTAGAATATTCGATATTTAATAAAGAAATGTAACTGGCAATGAACAGGTCAAATTCAACAAAGGTTTGCTGAACTCGAATATGAGCCCTAAAATATTCCAAAATACTCAGGGAATGTGCAATCCAAGATGGCGGCCAATATGGCGAAGCTACAAAATTTGATTTTTTTTTCAGATATTTAACAGGCAATCAACGGATCAAATTTAACTAATTTGGGGTCGCTGAACTTGAATATGAGCCATATAATTATCCTTGGATGGCCCACCTCTTACCCATACACAGTTTTTGTAGCATGGAAGGTTTATGAGCAGATATCTTTCGATAATTCTTCGTTCGTGTTTAGAGAGTGTCCTGTAATCTTACTCCACTTCCGTGTATGCCCATCCATATCTCTCTTTTCTCATCACAAGGCGCTCTTACAAATCCTATGTTGAGTCTTTTTTATCAATCAGATTGCAGTAATTATTTATCCATTTAGGGTATTGGAACCATTTACTATTCCACACGCATATGAGCACATAGGGTTAAACCGCGCCCAGATTCGCGTTACTTTTGATCAGATTTATCATATGCGGCCCATAGTGATTCCATGCAAATGCGTACCGATAATGAAGATGGCCGACCGTCATAACGTGCTCTTCGTCACAGTACCATCGTGGGTCACTCTACTCCAACGGCCGTTGCCGTACAAACTCCTTGCAGCTCCTTTTAAACTCGTTTATATTGCTCGAAAACTTTGCAGCCTCCGGAAGCTGGTTATAAAGCTTAAATCCTTTGTAGAATAGCGAGTTCTGCGTGCATGCCTTTTTCCAATTCTGCAACCTGAGATCGTCAGCTCCTCTAGTGTCGTGCTCATGGATATCCCTTCCGCGTACCATGGCTTCCGTCAAGTATTGTGGTGCCATCCATTCCTTCATACGAAAAACAAAAACAAGGGTGTTGTACTCAATTCGTTGCTTCACCGACATCCACTGCAAACAGCCGAGCATGCTCCGTCGTGGCGTCAATCGATCACATCTAAGGATGAGCCGCATGATCTTACTCTGTAGAACTTGCATTCTTTTGTGTTGCCGTTGTGTTGCCAAGAATAAAATTGATGAACAGTAATCGAAGTTCGGGGCGATGAGCGAGTTGTACAACAACACCTTTGTCTCTGCTGTCAAGTAGCGATTAATCCTACACAAGACTCCAAACTTTCGTGCTGCTTTCCGAATGGTGAAATCAATGTGTTCGTTGAAGTTCAGCTTATATAATACTACAAAGTATTAAGGTAATGAGCAATCCAAAATGGCGGCCAATATTACGAAGCTAGAATTTTTTTTTTTCAGGGTTGTAACAGGCAGTCAACAGGTCAAATTAATTTTGGGATGCTGAACTCGAATATAATCATTAGAATATTCTATAAAAAACATTAGAATATTCTGTATAAAAAAATCCAATATTCTAGGTTCGCCATCTTGGATTGTACATTCCCTGAGTACTTTGGAGTATTATATGGCTCATATTCAAGTTCAGCGACCCCAAATTAGTTAAATTTGACTAGTTGATTGAACTTAAAAATCCTTTCATGGTGGTTTTTCCATTTAGCCGCCATATTAGACGCCATTTTGAATAGCTCGCTTCCCTTTGAGACTCAGGAAAATTTGGATTCAGGAGTGTCGATTTAGTCTAGATCGATCAATAACTGGCCTGTTACGCGATTTGCTTCTAGACACGAGAAATGAGCATCTTTTTCTGAATTCGTGCCTTGACCAAAACATTGCGTCAGTCGTAACTCTGGTTCCTTTTGACCAATTTACGATTTCTAATAAGCATATCAAATGGTTTTTCGAGTACGAAGAGAATCCAAAATATGATGCAAATCCGATTTCACGAACTATTGCAAATTAAACAATTGTCATTTTTCGTGACTGGACAACGCTTCTTTATACCCCCTTTTTAAATGTCCTGTATGATTTTATATCTACAGAATCTGCTTTTGTCAATAAGAGGGCTTATAAAAGAGTCATTTTTTTTATAAAATTCCGTTTAGAATGATTAAATATCTGCATTTCGTCCATTAATTTGAGCAATTATTTAAAAAAGTTGGGAAAATTAAAAAATTCAAGCGTTTATACATTTTACAACTTTTGCTCACAGTTATGTTTAGAATAGGAACTTTGGTGTGGAAATATGTTTTTTGTGTTGTTCAAATAGTTGGAAAACATGGAAAATTATCAGAACCATCCAAAGTTCAACTAGAAAAATGACTGCTTGGTATACAAGTGCTAAGAATCGGTCCTTTCAAGTTTCAAACATCACTATAAATTGTTCGTTAAATAAAATATTGTATTTATGATATTTATTTTTGTTGATGGCTATTTCAGATTTTAAAATGTTTTTCGCTTTCCCGTGCTCCAGAACAAAAACTTTGAACCGCAGGACCTTGTCTGGAAAGTGCGCGTCGCGTCGCTACACGCGGAATGAATGGCCATCTTGGTGGGGTGGTGCCGGTGAAAACTGCCTGGCTGCTACTCACGATAATGCCGCTGGAACCGAGCAAACTGCGAGACACTCTGGAAAAGTGCTTCGGCCTCCTCATCTAACGAATAGCTCCTCCACTTCCACGGCCACGGCTGTGTGTTTGTCATCAAAGGAACAAAACAGCGAGGACGACCACGCGGTTGACTGCACTTTCACGTGAGTGTGTGTGGACTCCAAAAACAACTACCACGAAGAAGAGGACGTATTAGCAGACCCTCCAGGTCGAAAGGAGGGTTCACCAAACCCCAAGTCTCCAAGGAGCAATAAATTTCTACGGCCTTCCGTTGGATCTCCACTCAGGATGTTAGTGGTGTGCTGGTTCTTGTGCTCTCCAGTCGAAGATTAAAAGAAAACGATAACGCACATGTGAAGTTGGTTGGCCGGCCCCCGAGAACTAGACTTGGGGCTTCTGTTTGAACCACGAAAGTACGTCACAAAGATCTATTTCCAGAAGGACCTTTGTTCTCGGGATGTATTAGAAAAGGTTGAAAAAAGAAAATTTGAAGAGAGTGGAAGGTTGATTCATCGGTTCATTAAAATTGTGCAAGTTCCATACAAAAGTTACAATGAATGTAATTTTGAATCCAGAGGTAGTTGGTGTTCATACCTCACTGTAGTTTCTTGAACTTGAAATAAAAATATAGTCATAATCCCCGTACTTCAAACTGCAATGGATCAAAAAGCACATCACAACACACCTTTTGAAAATGCTTATAATTGAAGTACCTTTTGATCTCGCAATCCTCCCGGCGGGGAAAAATGCTAATGTCGGTCATTTACTCAAGTGTGCCATCAACACATCCCGGGCAATAGCCTTCCGGAGCTTGGGCTGATGGTCTGAGTTCTCGCATCAACTCTCGTCGAACACGATTCCATCTCTGTCTCTTTCTACGAAATTTCAAGAGCCATCACGCGACGACGGTCGTTTCCACATACGTGCGAAAGTAACCTGCCATAAAAGTGTCCTCTTCACGCTGGTGGATGGGGGAGGAAGGGGGTCCTTTCCAGCCCCGAAAAAGGACCTCATTCGCTGTGTTTGGGAGTTTGGTCGCACATCGCACCATTTCGTTGCTGTTGATGTTTTTTATTGCTGAGAAGTTCCCTGGAAAACGCTTTTTGAAATATTTAGGAGTGAAAATTAAAATTGCTTTAAATGTTACTGTAACTTTAGATATAAATTATTTTGGCAGATCAGAGCAATCAGAGCCGGGACCGTGGTGTAGGGGTAAGCGTGATTGCCTCTCACCCAGTCGGCCTGGGTTCGATCCCAGACGGTCCCGGTGGCATTTTTCGAGACGAGATTTGTCTGATCACGCCTTCCGTCGGACAGGGAAGTAAATGTTGGCCCCGGACTAACCTAAAAGGTTAGGTCGTTAGCTCAGTCCAGGTGTAGGAGTCGTCTCCCTGGATCCTGTCTCGGTGGAGTCGCGGGTAGGCAGTTGGACTAACAATCCAAAGGTCGTCAGTTCGAATCCCGGGGTGGATGGAAGCTTAGGTGTAAAAAGAGGTTTGCAATTGCCTCAACAATCAAGCCTTCGAACACCTAGTTTCGAGTAGGAATCTCGCAATCGAGAACGCCAAGGCAATGCTGTAGAGCGAATAACTTGATTTTGATCAGAGCAAAACTTAAAAAAAAATTTAAAGGTGAAAAACTGTTCATTTCCAAACCATGATGATTGAAAAATAAAGTGTTTGTTAAAAATAATTTCTTAAACCACAGAGAATCAACATATCAGAAAAGCTTCCTACCAGACAGGTGAGCTTCCAGGAAAATGGTACCTTACCTTAAGCCAAAAAGAGGAGGAAGAAGAAGAAGAGTGAGAGGGGGTGTGGGGCTTCATGCATGCATGCAAAGTGCGACCATAAAATTAACTTGATACACCCCATAAATTACTTACAAGCGGTGGAAAGCGGGGAAATCTGCTTCCGTTGTGACGTGTAATGTGGACGAGATTGCGATGTATTCAAATTGCGTCCCCTGAACGAATTATTTGTGGAGAATCAGGAAAATATTTGAGCATTGTGTTGAAAGGTCAGATTCCAAGTGGCAATGAAAAAAAATCAAGATGGTGTGTGAAGAACGGTGAATGAATAAAACTACATTAAGTTAAACGATTTCTTAGAAATTTGAAGTTATTAAAATCCAATGAAAACTAAATCTAAAACTGGGAAAAAGTCTATTATAATTAATTTAAATTGATCAATAATAAGACAATTCTGAAACAGTTTTATTTTCAACGGGCAACGAATTTTGGCTCGCCAGCCCTTTGAAGTCCGATTACAGCTTCTTTAGAGAGTTAATAACCAAAATAATGTGAAAAAAGCACAACAGGAAGTAATCAAACAAGTTTCTAGGAAAAAATATTGCATTTCTTTTTTCTGTGACACGGATCAAAATATTTTGTACTGTTGCAATTTTTTATAAAGAATGTTTTTTTTTTTTTTTAAAGATATTTTTTGAGAAATGTCACAAAAACTAGAAGGAAAAATGTACGTATCTGTTCAATTTCTCAGAAATATGTTTCTAAAGTTCGACAGAAAACCATTTTGTCTTACTTTCTTAGAAACAACCCTAAAAACCTACCTGATAGAACTGTATCGACCTTAAAAAATCAAAATACTAACATTGCTGTGAAAATCATCCAAACGATACCTCGCTACTGATCCGTGCGCAAGACTATGCTTAACATCGCATATTCCAGGAAAAACTTTGAATGTCCCAAACATTTAATTTATTTTTAATAGTTTTCAACAATATTTAACCATTTTAGTTGAACGACTTGCAAAAATATTTTTACAAGCTTTTGTCAAAATTATGTTCATCGGTTAATTGGAGCCTAACATTTCAAAAGGGCACAAAACTAAACAATAGTGTATCCCTTTCACTCAAATGACAGTTTGCATAAGGTGTGAGAGGGATACACTATTGTTTACAAAAGTTTTGTGCCCTAATGAAATGGAAAGTACGAATCATATCAAAGAAATCTTGAAAAATCTGCAGCCAAAAAGGTTTGGCAGGACTGAATAAATGCATATGATTTTTTTTTTTTTTTTTTTTTTGCGAATTTCGATATTTGAGACCACAATTCGGTAAAAGATTAGGGAATTTTTTTTTCACAAATTCATCGATAATTTGCAGACTTGTGAGCTTGTGACCGTAGCAAATCATGATTCAATTCGAAAATTGGCCTTTTTAAAAATAATATTCAAAAAATATAGGGGTAATTCACGAAATACACGAAATCAGAAAAAGTTGCCCCAACCTCTCTTCGATTTGCGTGAAACTTGGTTCTAAGGAGTAACATTTGTCCTTGATCACTAATCCGAGGTCTGTTTTTTGATATCTCGTGACGGAGAGGCGGTACAACCCCTTCCAATTTTTCAATAATTTGAAGCCTGAAATGGTGATGGTTTGGAAATTTGGCGTTAAAGGTCAAAGGTGATGTCTAATTGGACGTCTGATTTGATGGCGTATTCAAAATTCGGAAAATCGTATTTTTCGTCAACAGAAAAATACAAATGGTTTCAAAAACTCTGTTATTTTTCGTTACTTGACTGCACATTTTTTTGGGACATGGCATTTAATGGGAAATTTAACGTACTTTTCGAATCTGCATTTGAAGGCTCATTTTATCATTTAAAACATTTTTTTTAATTTTAATATTTCATGTTGTTTCTAAGTTTGCAATGTTGTTTAACAATTTATTTTGCAAAACTTTCGATGGAAACATGCCTGCTCACTTACTATTGAGTTATTTATCACTCAATTTCAGTTTAAACTTCTTAAATGAGCTGTAATTGAACGTCAAAGTGCTTTTATTAAAAGAGTATTTAAATCTGTTCCATATTTGACGTTTTACTAAATTTGTAAAAGAAATTTAATATGCCCGCTTGAATCTGTTAAAAATATATCATTTCCACCCTCTTAAAACGACCCGATTTTTTTTCGAAGATGTTTTTCCCTTTTTTCCTTCAAGTGCCGATTCAACCATCTCCTCAAACAAAGAGCAATTTTTCTGGAATGTGTCCAATCTAATGGCGTCCGGAGCGTGACACGCGGAAAACAAAGCAGCCGCGCCAAATATAAATTGTCATTTTGGGTGCTCTATTAAACGGAAACACGTCCACGCTACCACGCCGGGGAATCCCCTTTTTCGCTGATGAATCCTGACATTTTTATTGCCAACGCAAGCCATATCCGGGGCGCGGAAAAGGACTGCCTTCGAATCTCAGTGTCGGTTGGTCTCTTATTGGGTTCATAAGTAATGGTTATTGCTGATTCGTGACCAGCTCCAAGCATGTGCTGCTGCTGCCGCTGCCTCCTAAGCCACGTGCCATCCATCCAGATCCACGTGGGCTTCGTCGTATGGGGGAGGAGGAGGGGAGCAGCTATAAAATGAAGCTATGAAGCGCTTTTGGCCCACCTTGAGAGCATTTTCATCACCGAGAAAATATCCTCCAGACGACGACTCCGTGCGGAGGCAATAAAAAAAAGTAGCAGTCGTAAATAAATTTGCTCCAATCAAACGAAAATGCCACCGGGACAATTTTCCTCCGAGACTAGGTGACATATAAAAAGACGCACTCCGTATTGGGCTCATTTCGAGCCCACTTTCTTCCCAATCCATCTTGGTGAGGCGAGCTTCAATCGATCAATCAAACGAATATGGGAAAAACGTAACCGAATTGTCCAATTGTACGCAACATCTGCAAAAGATGAATTCTCATGGAAAACGCATTGTTTTTCCTGAATTCTGGTTAGCAAATTATTATTTTTTTGGTTTTATTCATTTCTTGTATTCCCACACCCTGAATTCAGAGTCGAGAGATTCGTTCCCTCAAAAGTTATGAAGGGCTCAGGGCCAAAATCGAAAGAATAATGCTACCAACTCCACCATCAAAACAAATCGTATTCAATTTTTAATTTTAATACCAATAAATTTCCAATAAGCGTCATACATCGACATCTGACCACTCCTTAGTCACCAAGCTGTGGTGAACGAGGAAGTTAAGTCGTTGGGTTAGTCTATTAAAGTTCTTTAGTTCGATTCCTGTGGTTGACACTTTTTGTTTTTTTTTTTTTGTTTTGACGGATGAACTTTTTTTGCAAATGAACCTCGAGAGAAGAATTCTCTTGCCCATCTCGAGATGGGTTCTCTGTGTGGGTTCAAGTTTGTAACTTTTAGTTGAAGTCTAGGAAACCATCGGAAAATGAAACTTCTGAAAATCGATTCTAAGCTGTGATTTAATTTGTGTATAAAAAAAATCATAAATTGGTGAAATAATGTTTCATATTCTACTATAGACAATAATTTGCTGAATCTTGATGCAATTTATTTATGGCTTTACAAGCCCTTCCCGGCAAACTTCGTCCTGCCCTTTTAATGTTTCCTGACGTTTCTTGCTTGTTTGCTTATTCAGCCTCCTGTGATCTAAATTTGATTTTACGTAACTTTTCCCATACAATCTGTAAATTTTCCGGAATCGGTTCCAGAGTGGCCAAAGTTGTAACTTTTTGGCGTAAGAACCTTCCCTGGACTTATACGAACCCAACGCAACAAAAAGCACCCCGATCCGACACTCCGTATTGAACTGATTCGCGTTCGAACAAAACCGTCGAAATTTTTTATATATACAGCCATCCCACATATTCGGAACGGTTTACAGATCGGCCAATGCTCAAAAAATCATAGCAAATTGATCATTGAACTTAATAATTCGCTTTTACCTTCATTTGAAAGCTTATCTTGAGATCTTTCGAATGATGTATCGAACAACAGCAAATTTTAACTTTTATATCAAGTTTTTGAAGAAAAACTTTGACCCTTGAAATCCACAAATTCTGAACACTTTTTTCTTACGGATGTAAACAAACTTTGGTTCTCTCCGTAAGTACATAATTTTTTAAAAAAAATGACTTCTCGCACTGAAACCAACGAAACTCAAGCTAAGTGATGTTTTATAAGTGGTCTGATAACTTTTTTTGTGAAAATATCAGTTAAATTCAGGTGTTCCACAATTGTGGGAGGCACAATAACATCCCACAATTATGGAACAGGCAATTTGGAGGCAGTGTTTTGCTGCTCTGGATAAAATAGTCTTGAAATTAGGTTTTTTGTTCAAAAAGTACTAACTTTACTAGTGAAATAGCAAGAGAATGTCCAAATAAAGGTCCTAAAAATAGTAGGGTCGACAAAAAAGCTGCATTTGCCATGTTATTGATAAATTATCACAAAAGTGTTCCGAATTTGTGGGTGTTCCGAATATGTGGGATGACTGTATAGAAGAAAGATATAGGCGATCAAACGTCAAAATTACCCACCACTAGCGGGCGCTGAAACTTGGGGTGATGTTTACATTATATCCTAAAGAGAGCAAATCGGTTTGAAATTTGAAATTGATTTATTTTATCGTCAAAACGAAATTTGTAAAACATTATACCATTTAAAGGTATGAAATAAAGAGGTTGATTGATACAAACAAAAATATGTTTGTGATGGCCGATTTTACCTGGTCATTATTTGATTCAAAATTAGGAAATTTTACAATCAACCAAAACAAAATTAATTAGTTGAGAAAGGACTCTGTCTCAAAAATTTAAATTGGATTGATTTTCAAAATAAGCAATCTAACCTTACTCTCGCGTTTTCAATCCGGACCTCATAATTTTCAATGAAAATGGCAACTTAGCAAAAAATTCAAAACGTCAATCGGTAATACTTTTTATATCTTACCTTCTGTTGACTTTATTTTAATCCAAAAGATCAGTTTTCATAAAAAAATCATAAAAGGGGTTTCACTCCCCTTAGCACTTATCGCGCAAAAATGTAAACGTAACCTTCCACCAAAGTTCTCTTACTCGAATGTAGATGGCGAATCGTGTTTTTAGCTTTGGTTTTGGGGGCCTATACAGCAATTCCATTTGAAAAGAGCCTAAATCGAAAAAATAGTTCTACGATCGGGCTCAAAATTTTTCGATGTCGAATTTTTGTACGCAACTTGTAGGCAACTGTATAGGTCATCGCTGAAATTTTTAAGTAATCGCAGTTTTAGTGAAAAAAGGTGTGTTTTTGCCGATTTCGTAATTTTCTTGTTTTTGCGCATGGCGCGTCGAAAAACTCAGTTTTTATTTTCGAAAAAACATGTCTCGGAAACGTACAGTTCGACATCGCCAAGTTTTTGATATGTTAAGTGAAATTTTCCGAGGAATCCGATAAAAATATTTTCAGACATAGGCTCTTTGGTCTAGACACGGTCCAAACGCCATTTTAAGTTTTCATACGACTTTTTCAAATGTTAAGCTAAATTTTTAAAACTTCTTACTATTTTTCCCAAATAGCCAAACTCATCACATTTCTTTTGCGTCTAAGACAGCTAAAATCGGATGAAATGACGCGGAGATATAATTTTTTGAAAAAAGTGATTTTTGCGAAAAATGACGAAAATTGCCCTTTTTTTGAACCACCCTAGCACGATGACCAAACAAAAAAAATACGGGTCTAATTGAAACGGAATCGACGTAACACCTCATAATGTGGCCCTCTTAAACCTTGCGGTTTCCTCAACGGATCCACAGGCGTGTATCGTTCTTTTTGCGACAAGACTCCGCCTCCCGGGTCTCCTAAGTGTGAAGGTATGGCACGGGGAGAGGGCACCGAATACCTATACCACTTAGAATTTTTGCGTCTGCCTCGGGATTCGAACCAGCAACCTCTGGATTGTGAGTCCAGTGCGCGGTCCGATTGATCCACACAGGCAGACAACGGGTCTAATTATTTTGGTCAATTAACCCCCAGAAAAATTTTGAGCCCAATCGGAGATCTTTTTTTTCGGTTTAGGCTCTTTTCAAATGGAATTGCTGTATACTTATTTGTACAATATTTGATCAGCTTGTGAATACTGAAGCGTACTTATGAAAATTATAATATTTAAAGTTTTAAGCTTATTTATAATTTACAATTTATACAAAAAAATAATCAATAACTCACAAAACAAAAAAAATGGAGTTATTTTTCACGAGATTGTATAAAATACTGAAAGAGAATTAAGTAATCTCAAACATTTCAAAAATACTAATTCAACCATTTTCCACTCTTAGCTAATAGATTCAGGTTTTCATCATTCGTGAAACATGACTTTCTCCAATCGTCAAAAGTGATTGATTGGATGACTCTGACATTGTTTTTCATTTATATTTAATTTCACGAACAAAAGTATGGAGTTCAAATAGTACCTTAACATATTCTTTAAAATTTTTTGATACGTTAATTTAAAAGCTGAACTTTTGAGGAAGACAGCAGAGCTGTCATAATTTGATCACATTTTTTAAATGGCTAATCGATGCGAATACTTTTCAAACTTTTTGTCCTTCGGCTCTGACTATAGTCGAGGGGATAGGGGCAAAGAAAATATAATAGTTGGAATAACAAGTCATGGTTTCAACATTTGCATGAAAAAAGTGTTTTGAAATGCATCGTATACTATTTCAGTTGTTAAGCAATCATTAGTTTTCATTATATATAAAATTTGACGAAAACTAAAATTTCAACTAAAATTTCAACTAAAATTCCCAAAAATTCAATAGATTGAATTGAATTAACTCAAACATGCAAATAATGATTCTTAACACAGGGGAATGCATTTTAAATTGATATCAGTTGATTGCACTTAAATTTTCATTAAAAATTAGAAAAAAAATTGTTTGCCCCATGATTTTTCGGGCCGACTTTAAAATGGGGCTGACAAAAAGAGTAATTTGGTCATATAAACTCGAATTATTATATGGTATAAAAGAGCAAAACTCTACACCAAATGCGATAGGTACCCAAAATTACAAGGTTTTGACAAGTTGCTCTGTGACAAAAACTACTCTACAGATAGGCGATGCAATTGAAGGATGGCGCCAAAAATTCGGTATTAAAGGCACCTCTCCTTAGTGTAGAAGCCAAAAAAAATACCGATTTTGCAAAGAACCATTCTATAACGGCTCGTCTCAATCCGTTATCGTGCGGAGGAGAAATTGCTAATCATGCCTGGCACAAATAAATCAAAATGAGTCATAGCATCTTGACACGCCATCTCCTCTGCCGTATAGTCCGATACATCGGAACATCTTCGTTCGTTCAGCATTGAGTATTGATCGCCATCTTCATCATCGTCATCATCATCTGTGTGAGTTCAATTACATTGCAGCAATTTCCTTGGGAAACTGGCGAGGGAAAATGTTTTCCGCTGAGTGAACCAGGGCACCATAGGTTCAGTTCACATTAGAAAAGCTCCCCTACTGTACTCCTACTGGGAAAAAGCACTCGTTTCTTGTTCTTCATCCACCATCAATGAGGCAAAGAAAGTTGGACCTGTCCCCACCCCCGCTCAATCTCACGTGTTCCACCTCACTCCCTCCCTCAGTCATGCCACATATTCCATTACATAATAGTCGGACGATGGCAATCAATATCCAACTTTATTTTGTCAGAGATGCTGGCTGCTGGATTTGAACGACCCGAGCGGAGAGAATAGCAGCATCATTCTGCCTTCAATATTGTTGATACACACAGACAGACACATACACACACCCACATTGATATAAGACTGTCTGAGCCAAATGGCGTCTGCAGATGCTTGCTTTTCCATAAAATTGATATTTGATTATTCAACATTTTCCCCCGTCACCACCCCCCCCTTTAAGAAGTCAGCCAAGGAGTTGCGGATGAGAAAGCCATCAGCCAAGAAAACCACTCGAGTAAACACATATTAGTAATATGATTAGAGAGAGAGTGAGCATAGAAACACAATTTTGATTACTTATTTTATTAACTTTTCCTGGGAATGCCCGGGATTATCTGGAATCGAGACGATAATTTAGGTTGAATGATGGGTCCAGAGGAGAAAAAGGCAACTTTTTGAGTGTGTTTGGAAAATGTTGTTTTGTTATCGCGTCAAGTTGAGCTAGAAAGCTTTTGACCACGTGCCTGGAAAAGTTTGCTTGATTGATTGACAATGCAGAGGCAAATTGATTGCTGTTGTATCCATATTTGTTGTGCGAAACTTGTTGAACAAAGTATGATCAGATTAACGCGGAGGCAAATGATTGAGATGATGATTAATCACAATGAGAACTTTTATTTTAAACTTTATGTAATAATGTTTGTTTGACTTTAACGCAATACTGATAAATTTGGAAAAGATGACATCTACGAGGGTTCATTTCAAGACAGACTGTAAACTTCACCATTTTGTCACATAATTTTATTTATGGTTATTATAATATCCTATTATAAACACCCCATAGCACAAGAGCAGTTTTTCTTTTCCTTTTTTAAATTCTGGCGTAAAACTTATAAACTCACTTGGAGCGACTTTTAAGTAGCTGTTTGTTTTTGCCATTTTATAGCCAAACTTGGGTTCATGGGAAAATCCTCCGTTTGTTTCGCTAAAACGCTCTTCGATAATCACATCCACACACATACATAATATAAATACACACACACAAACTCACATAAACATTTTCCATCATTTTCCACGTGCCATGACGAAGAAGAAAGACCAAACTTATTTCAGCTCATGGTTCAAAAATACACACACACACACATAGACCATTATGTGCTTTCAACATCTCTGTTGACATAATTCTTGGCAAGAATCTGCTTTGAAACGGAAACAGGGCTAAGTCTTCAGCACACATACACACACACACACTCTGATAATCTCAAACTGGAAAAGATAGAAATCATCCGTTTCCATTTGGGTGGACTTTGAAAACGACCGAGTGTCGCCAGCTTTTTTTATCACTCCTGGGGACTCGCTGCAACGTTGAGTGAATGGTGGTGACCTTTCGCAGAGAACGGGGTCAACTAATTAAAACTGTGAAGTATTAAGTTGCTGCTTCATTATGATATCATGCTATGCTATTTAAAGAAACAAATTCTATCGACACGGATCATACTAAAGAGTAATGTACAAGGATAGGAGATCTATCGCCAAATCATAAGAGATATTTTTATGATTTGGTATTGCTGATATTTGCTGACATTTTCGGTAAACTAGCTAAATGTTTCACTAAAACCAGCAGCGACGTATATTCAAAACAAGTAACTTAGTTTTGCTGGTTTGTTTTCGCTAATTGTTGCCAAAAATATCAGACAGCAGTAAATCTAGCAAAATTGTTTGTTGTTTTAGCGTAATTTTCTTCTACTCTGGCAGAAATTCTATTGTACAAAGCAAAAAAAAAAGTGGAACTTTGGAAGGTTTTCTCTGTAAGTGGTAGCTTAAATTCTCATTAACACTGTTATGGACAGACTTAAGAGCGAGTCCACGAACAGGGCATACCCCTTTGTATGGGACGTCGTTTGGACCTCACCAATCTGCCTCAAATTTTCAGGGGTTGTTTGTACATATAAAACTAGCATCTGGCCAATATATGAGTCAAAAATCTTAAAAAGGCTATAACTTAGGCAATTCAATTTATTTTCAAAATTCAAAATGCATCTGAAAGGGCTCAAAAAATGCAACAAAATGCAGGGTAGAGCATCCCGATTGGTTAAACCTAAAGGGAGTTATTGGCATTTTAGTGAAAAAATAGCATAATTTTCAAACTCAAATAAAAAAGTGTTCCATCCAGATATCAACTCTGTTTGACCTGCAGCTTGTAGGGGACATCTGGGACTACCATCTGAGACTGAGAACGCTTTGGGTAAGGCAGTTTAACATATTAAATAGACACTTTTACTTTTAGTGATTTTTTTGGCTGTAAATTTTTGCTCGGGGGACCCCTTAGATCCCATTTTCTGGTGATAATTTTATCATACAGTGAGTCAAATATTTGTCCGTACCCCCCCCCCCCCCCCCGTACGGAAAATGTTTGTGATATAAAAGTACATAAAATTCGACTAAAGTGCCATGTTTTATACATCAATCGACGCGGCAGAATGTCATCTTTGAGACACTGTCATTGGATCTGCAAAAAAACTTTTTCTTAAAAAATACAAAAATAGTTTACTGAAAAAAGTCAAAAAAGGGGTCAAATAATTGTCCGTACCCCTTGTAAAAGTACAAAATCTGATCGATTTAAGTGAATTCATTTATGAAATGTTGTTTCTGTGTCAAATACTAGTACCTCTAGCCAGTTTGTGACAACTTTGAACTTCTGATAACTTTGTTAAGTTAGATGATATTAAAAATTGGATTAAATTTAGTTTTTTTATGTAAAACTTATCAAAATATTAGTTTATAAACAACTATTTTTATAAAATTGCTATTTTATGTTGTAAGAGTCTCTATTTAACAAGTTTTAACAATATTTGTTCGAAATATACATTGTTTTCATCTTTTTTATTGACATTTTTCGACCAAAAATACTGTTTCGGAACAATACCGTTACACAATCCGGATTGTCCCGGAACCGGTTCAACCCCTCGGAGGGAAATTTTGTGGTGGTCAGATAGAGGACACAAAACCCCACCTCTTGCAATTTAAAGCATCCAATTTCGTCCACTACAGCCCGATTACGAGTCCCTAGTCTGAAATTTGAAATTTTCACTTTCCGTACTGAGAATTTCTGTACCGTCCTGGGACAGAATGTTTTGCTTGGGGAATTTGAAAATTTCAAATTTCAGACTAGGGACTCGTAATCGGGCTGTAGTGGACGAAATTGGATGCTTTAAATTGCAAGAGGTGGGTTTTTTTCCTCTATCTGACCACCACAAAATTTCTCCGAGGGTTAAACCGGTTCCGGGACAATCCGGATTGTTTAACGGTATTGTTCCGAAACAGTATTTTTGGTCGAAAAATGTCAATAAAAAAGATGAAAACAATGTATATTTCGAACAAATATTGTTAAAACTTGTTAAATAGGGACTCTTACAACATAAAATAGCAATTTTATAAAAATAGTTGTTTATAAACTTATGTTTTGATAAGTTTTGCTTTAAAAAACTAAATTTAAACCAATTTTTAATATAAACTAACTAAACAAAGTTATCAGAAGTTCAAAGTTGTCACAAACTGGCTAGAGGTACTAGTATTTGACACAGAAACAACATTTCATAAATAAATTCACTTAAATCGATCAGATTTTGTACTTTTACAAGGGTTACGGACAATTATTTGACCCCTTTTTTGACTTTTTTCAGTAAACTATTTTTGTATTTTTTAAGAAAAAGTTTTTTGCAAATCCAATGACAGTGTCCTAAAGAGGACATTCTGCCGCGTCGATTGATGTACAAAACATGGCACTTTAGTCGAATTTTATGTACTTTTATATCACAAACATTTTCCGTACGGGGGGGTACGGACAAATATTTGACTCACTGTATTCGTGTTCCTGAGACAGTTTCACAATAGAAACATGCATAAAAATGTTTATTTTGATGCATTTTAACTCTTTAAAAAATAAAAGTTAAAAAAAATCTTCGATTCACATTCATTGAAAATTAAGCTCGTTTCCAAGGATACTAGATGACACCAGAAAAAAGCAGCTTCATAATTTTTTTTAACTAGATTTTTTTACTAAGCCAGTAGTATTTTTTTTTTCACAGTTTCGATCAAAGTTTATAAAAAAAAAGCTTTCTTCGCTTTTTTCAGGTATTTTTTTTTTGAGTTTGTCAATTCATTTATATTAGGGTGTATCAACGAAGTTGACTTTATAGCTGTCGGCCACCATTGCTAGTACCAACCACTAGTGTCTTCCTTTTTAACTACAAGGACTTCACCGCCCTGGGCTTCTAAGTGTATGAAAGTATGGCACGGAGCGACGGCGCCGAATACCCATATTTACACAAAGAATTTTAGAGCGCCCGCCGCGGGATTCGAACCGGCGACTTCTGGATTGTGAGTCCAGTGCGCGGTCCGATTGATCCACACGGGCGGGTGTATCAATCTCATTTTATTCATTGACATAAATAAAAACATAATACAAATTTAAATTAAAAGCCATGGTATTAACATTGAATGAATGAAATGCACTTTTTTACACCTCTTCAATTTGTTCATCGTTGGGTCGATAGACCTGTTGCTGATAAAGGAAAGTAAAGTAAGCAAGTTTAACCTGCCCCGTTGTTTTAGCAATCTTTTGTTTACAAAATATCTAAGTACAGACGACTTTTTTTATCACCGAAAAAAAAACTTTTTGCGGTACTGTATAACGGAACTTTAAAAAAAAAATCAAAACACCAAATAAAAACATGCAAATGCATTTAAAATTGCTTTCAGTTAATTAAACCTATTTTCAATTAAAAATCTGAAATTTTTTGATTTTTTTTGCCCCCTGATTTTTGGGACGATTTTGAAGGAGGGGGCGACATTTGCTTTAAATTAGAGGTGGGCCAAAAAAGAGCGAGCCGCTCAAAGAGCCGGTTCACTGAAAAGAGCGAACGAACCGTGGCTCACAAAAAAGAACCGCGGTTCTTTTTTAAACTTCGTTTTTTTTAAAAAAGAACCGTTTCGAGATGGCATGATTTATATGTTATAAATATACAGCAATTCCATTTGAAAAGAGCCTAATTCGAAAAAAAGTTCTCCGATCGTGCTCAAACTTTTTCTGGGGGTTCCTTTGCCAAAATAATTAGACCCGTATTTTTTTGTTTGGCCATTAGGGTGACCTACATTGTGCTAGGGTGGTTCAAAAAATGGCAATTTTCGTCATTTTTCGCAAAAACCACTTTTTTCAAATATCATATCTCCGCGTCATTTCATCTGATTTTAGCTGTCTTAGACGCAAAAGAAAGGTGATTAGTTTGGCTATTTGAGAAAAATAGTAAGAAGTTTCAAAAATCTAGCTTAACAATTGAAAAGGTCGTATGAAAACTTAAAATGGCGTTTTGACCGTGTCTAACTTATAAAATCACACGATCTTTTCATCCAAATTTTGAAAAAGAGCGGAAAAGCCGTTCAAAAGAGCGGCTCATTTTCTTGAGCGAACGAAATTGAGCGGCTCCTAAAAAAGAGCGGTTTTGTCCACCTCTAGTATCTGGAAATGTTGTTTAAATAGCGGCAAACTGCAAAAGTGACGAAGATAAGTTTGGGTAAATTTCTTCTAGGTTTTAGATATTTTAAAATATTTCACGGTCTAAAATCTTCAAACTTAGAATCCCGATTTGCCCCGCTTCTCTAAATCTAGAAGACTCATATTTGGCAACTTCTGAAAATTTATGACAGATTAGTGAAGTCAATGGGTATGCCCTGGACTCGCTCTTACGCTAAAGACATTTTTAGTTAGGGGATATCCATAAACCACGTAGACGCTTTTTTTCGTATGGAGATTTCCAAAAAAGTGTCCACGTAGTTTATGAATGGTCGCTTTAAAAATCCATTTTCAAAAGAAGAATATTTAAAATCGCCTTGAAAAAATCAAAACTGGTTCAACTTTATGATTTTTTATGCATTCCGTCGAATATAAATTGGTACACACAATTTAGGTAATTCATCAAAGTATGGGAAAGTGGGGCAAGTGTAACAAGCTAAGGAAATGCTCGTTATAACCCATTAAAACGTGAAAAAATCTGTCGGATTTTTGTTAAAATCATCTTCTTCTAGGTCTTGACTAAGACTTTGATAGAACAAGTTTTTTAAAAATCCTGTTTTTCAATGTAAAAAAATGATTTTAAAAATTTTTGATCTTCCGTACGTTCTGCTCAACTAGTGGGGCAACACGAACAACCCGTTGGGGCAAGAGGAACAATACATCAGATTAGAATGTATTTGAAACGTTTCTTTCATTTTCAGATAAAATAATAATATTTTACTTGATCGTTTTTACGATAAAAACTATTACTTAGATGATAAATAGTAAATTTTCATAATATCACTATATTTTGTATGGTAAATTTTTTCTAAAAATTGTTTATCAGTTTTTAAGTACTTTTATGTATTTATTTCCCAATAAAATATGTTGTTGCAGCAATTTGTAATACTGAAAATGATCAAAATTGTAAAAATTACGGCCGTACGAGCGATTGTTCCTCTGGCCCCATATGGTCGTCTTGCCCCACCTTCCCCTAAATTATTTTTGTCTTAATTTTGATTATTGATGTAAGAATATAAAAAAACCTCAACAAATCATTATTTTGGCTTATTGTTTTTGAAACTAGAGGTTTCATTCCACTATTTTCTCAAAAGAAATAAAAAAAAAGAAAAAAAAAACACAAAAACACGATTAAAAAACGAATATATCATGCCGTAGAGCAAACCCACTAATAATGTAGTGTGAGGAATAAAAGTTGGATTATGTTGTGAGGTTTCGCTCCACGTGGGAGACATATTTAATTAACTTTTCTGTCAACTCGTTTAAAATGTGTGCTAAATTATGCACACAAAAAAGGACCGGATTATGGGGTGGCGCGGTTTAACAAACCAAAGCTTTTTTTCAGCTTGTTGGCAACACGAAACGCGTAATGGCTTTTTGGTCAACTTTTTGCAACAAAAAAAATAGTTTTGAGTAGTTGTTGATTTAGTTTGCTGGACATAATGTCCGGTTGAGTGTTTTTATTGCAACAGCCAATGAGTGCTGGAATGAGTGTAAGTTTATGATATGTTTTATTCATAAATTTGTGAATTATACATATTTAAAGCAAAGAATGACAATGTATGGGAAAGCTCATCAGGTGAAATGCATCCATCAACTCGAGAGAAAGAAAATAAGAAAAATGAGGTGAAGAAGGGAAACCCAGTATCACTGCAAATGAATCCATTCATGAGTGCATGTTGGTTGAGGAGAGCACAATGATGAATGAGTATGGTTTTCTTCTCTTTATTGTTGCGTTGTTGTTGTTTTTGTGGTGAGGGCAAACAACACCAACCCAAGACCAGCAGCAGCAGTCTGTTCATGATGTTCAGCTGATGGTTTTTGTGTGGTTTCTTGTCAGTTTTACTTGTAAAGCTGTGTCTGTGTTTTTCTAGAGGTGATTGTTGATGCGTTGTTGGATGATAACGAAATATGAAAATAGTGCATCTGATTGTGAATCTTGTTTTTAAATTAGTCATGTAATATTAGCAAAATTGCATTTCGAGTTCTACATTTAAGTTACAGAATACTCACTATTAACTGTCGAAAACGATTTTTTTTAGATGCTGTCTCTCAGCAACAATAGGTAAATTTTTAAATGTTTTTATACCAACTTTATGAGACATAAAACATATTATAAAAATTACAAGTAACTGCCCAATTTCGAAAAATTTTGCAATCTCGAAAAATTTATTTTAACATTTGAAAAAAAAATCAATATCTGTGACGTTTTGTTTAACATCTGCTCGTACACAAAAACTCAAGAGTTTCAAATTATGGTTTTATGTTCATACATTATTGAGAACCTTTGCAAGTTCTTTTGCAGGATGGAACTCAAACCTTAACAAAGAATGCAATAAATGACTCTGCGGGTGATTTTGAATTCCAACTTTTTTCCCCATATCATTCGTGCTTTCTTGCGATTTCCACAGCGGAAATTGACTTGCTGGCTGCTGGTTGAACTGGACATTGTCACGGCAATAGAAGAATCGAATTCCATTTTCAACTGGTCCAACTCTTCCTGAATTGAGAGGAAAGAGGTCTGGGGATAACAAATTCGGCATGGATTTGTCACATTCCGTCACGATTTCAAATCTCAGTCCAGTGGCCTACATTTCTTCCATGGCGGTATTGTTCGTGTCGGATGCAGATGCCGAGGCAGAACCTGGAACCGGAATCGGTAGCAGATTTTCTTGCTGCTCGTTTCCGCAATGGAACACGCTCTCGTAAAATAAATTTATGTGCAATGAACTGTCAATAATTTATTCCTTCATCCCTGGTTTTGTGCCGGCGAGGAACGAAGTTGGATGACATTTTTTCTTCTTTTCTTCGGATGCTACCGTTGTTGTACTGCCTCTGTCGTTTCCTGTTTTGTGTGCGAGTCTGTGGATCGAGTTGAGTCGACGTTGTAGTTGGTTCGTGACCAAACTAAGCGACCAGTTTTTGTGTGTGTCGACAGCTCACCGGCATGCTGTAAGGATCACGGCGAAAATCTCGGTTCGAAGAAGTTCTCTACAAAACATTTTTTCTGAAAGTTACAATTTGTTGTGTTTAATAACAATTTTTAAACTTGTACGTAGACAATGTAACAGTTTTTATAAGAAAAAAACAAGGTGAATGAGTTATTTATATTTTAAAAATAAGTCATGTTACATTATATCTTGAGAAGGAATTTTACTGATCGATTTCATGTCTTCGACAAAGCCGTTAGATATTTGTTTGTTGTTTGTTGTTTGTTGTTTGTTGTTTGTTGTTTGTTGTTTGTTGTTTGTTGTTTGTTGTTTGTTGTTTGTTGTTTGTTGTTTGTTGTTTGTTGTTTGTTGTTTGTTGTTTGTTGTTTGTTGTTTGTTGTTTGTTGTTTGTTGTTTGTTGTTTGTTGTTTGTTGTTTGTTGTTTGTTGTTTGTTGTTTGTTGTTTGTTGTTTGTTGTTTGTTGTTTGTTGTTTGTTGTTTGTTGTTTGTTGTTTGTTGTTTGTTGTTTGTTGTTTGTTGTTTGTTGTTTGTTGTTTGTTGTTTGTTGTTTGTTGTTTGTTGTTTGTTGTTTGTTGTTTGTTGTTTGTTGTTTGTTGTTTGTTGTTTGTTGTTTGTTGTTTGTTGTTTGTTGTTTGTTGTTTGTTGTTTGTTGTTTGTTGTTTGTTGTTTGTTGTTTGTTGTTTGTTGTTTGTTGTTTGTTGTTTGTTGTTTGTTGTTTGTTGTTTGTTGTTTGTTGTTTGTTGTTTGTTGTTTGTTGTTTGTTGTTTGTTGTTTGTTGTTTGTTGTTTGTTGTTTGTTGTTTGTTGTTTGTTGTTTGATTACTTTAAACACATTTTGAAAGAATAGTGGTTGCATGAAATAAAATAAAAATTGCAATGGCATTTACAAACATTGTTCAATATGTTCGACTCAGCTTTAATCGGATTCATAAGTTATACAATAAAATCCGTAATTTATAAAACTATTTATTTTGTCTCCTGATGTTTGAAAAAAATTGAATGAAGGGAGACAAAACAGAAAAACATTGCAACACTAGTTGGAAATTTTGAAAAAATATTTAAAAAAGTCTCCAAAAAATAGACTATTGTTTTGCCAGAGTGCACTTTTTGCGTCATGATTTGCAGATCTGAAGAGAGACCCAAAGGGTGGAGAGCATCAATTCAGCTGAAACCAAGTGAAACACACCGAACCGGTTCACGTGTTGTGTCTCGTCGCAATGGCATCATCGTGGGTTGTTCGCATCCTTGTACGTACACTGTCGCTGTTGGTTGTTGGTTGGTGGGCACGTGTGCAAGGAGCAACTGAAATAATTCAGAACGCACCAAGATTCATGATGGGTACACGTTCGACAAAAAGCACACACTCGTTGACTCACTGAAACAGAAAATGTCACGAGGAGGCAAATTTAGGGAGAGTTTGATTGAAATTTACCGAAAAAAAACGTTTGTTTCAAAAGAAACTAATTGCTTTAACAATAATTAAGGTATCAAAAATAAATATAACCTCAAGATTTTCATAATCCCCTATAAAAGTAATCTTACAATATGCGTCAATGCTACAGCACACAGTATTCAAGTAGTATACCACCCATCGGATGTGTCGTTAGCTTTCACCGGTTTGTGTTCTTGTTGATTTTACTCCTCCTCATATCACCAAGATGCAGTACATTCTGACAAGCAACTCCCACGACTGATTGATGATGGTGATACACTTTCCTGTGCAGAACAATCATCACTGTGATAAGAAGTCCGATTCTATTTTGTCTCCACCATAAAATGGTGGTGAAAAAGTTATGATATTTTACCTCAAATGTTTAAATTTACTTTGTTTATGTGTAGTTTACCTGTTTTAATAAAAAATAGAAATGACAACATAGAAGGTAAGTTAACATTACAAAATTTAACACATTCCACTTTTCTACAGTTTTCAATGGATTCTTTGAATTTTGTAATTTTCAATTCATCCAAAATTTTTCTTGTGCAGAAGTGTTTACGTATAGGGGAGAGTGGGGAGACTTGATCCCCGGGGACACTTGATCCCAAGCCTGTATCTCGTCAGCATGTGGGTAAAACAATAAGCTTTGTTCTAGAAAGTTGTGCGAAATTAACTAAAACTCATTGTAGAAAACAAAGAAAAAAATTAAAAAATGTTTAGATTCAGTTACACACATTTTTCTAAAACGAGCTGCAAAAAACTTCCAAGAGATCTTTTTTTCTTTGTATTGATATGTATAGAAAACACTCAAAAATTATTTAAAAAAATATTTTTTATACATGAATTGTTTGATAAACTTATCAACTCCAAAACCCTTACGCATTTGATGTTAAATTTATCGTCATACTATTTTTACAATCAATTGTTTAAAAAAGTGCGTTTAGGGAGACTTGATCCCTGCATTTCTACAGTCACTGGAATCAGCCTCAAGATTAATTAATTGAGCTGGGTTTTCATACATAGTTTCCTTTAGTATAGTTGTACATAACTTACTGCAGTTTGAACCATTTTTCAAAAGTTTCGTAAACAAAAATTTCCAGCTTTTGTAAACATGCTTAATTTTGGTCTAAAAAATAATATTTTAAGTTTTTAAATATTTAACATAATAAACTTGTTACATTTTGAACACAAACGTACAGGTTTTATGTGAAATTGCTGTAACTTATAGAAAATTAAAAGTTTGGAAGTATAAGAAACATTTTGCTTAAGATTTCTTCAAAATGTTGAAAGGGGGATCAAGTTACCCCTAACATTTTTAAAATGCCGGTTTAAAATATTTTTTTAAAACGCTTGGCATGATTCGAAGAGTTCATCTGATGAAATATCCTTATTAGCCAAACATAGATGAATGTTTAAGCTTTCAATTCATGCAAAAAGTTTATAGTTTTGTGAGAAATTGACAGAGTTATGTGCGATACAAAAAAGGGGGATCAAGTCTCCCCACTCTCCCCTACTCTGAAAATTACGGGTTTTATATTTTTAGTGGGAATTTTCTGAGACACTATTTCAAGGGTTAAATAATTTGGTTTAAATAAAACACAAAGCACACACTTCCCGTTGGTGTTTACCCCTGTTAGAGCAGAGCAAAACTTACCTGCTACCGTACATTAAATCAGCTCCGTTAAAAACTGTAAAAAGGTTCAACTCCCAAGTCCCAGTCCCAATTCCAGTTGATGACATGAAAGCCAATTTCGGGAAATTAAAAATGTATGCCACTATTAAATATGAATGAGCTCCTGGCACTGGCTGGCCAACCAGGAGAAAACGGCCACTTGGCTTTCTGCTGACCTCGGACCACTCCGGGAGCAGCTCCAAAGGGCCAAGGCCAGCAGCAGCACCAAACGGTCCGGTCAATGTCGGATGATGGTCCACGGCAGCTTGCTGGTTCCAGGAATGAGTGAATGTGGAAAAACATTGGAAAGAGGCGAAACATAAATACGGAATGAACGCAAACAAATACAATCCATGGGGCTTCTGTTTGTGTTGGTTCTGGGCGAGGAAATATCGGAAAAACGGTCCGAGCAGGGTCGGATGACCAGGTGGGGGAATGTTTGTCTAATGGTAGCTAACATCACTGGTACGAGGGGGAATTTTCGTGTCAGTAATTAGCGTTTCTTGGAATAAATCTCTCGTAGCAGGTAACTTGCTACATAATCTGATTTTGAAATGATGATGGACGGAGCAATATCAATATTGATTTTATTTGAGCTGTTTTTTTTTGTAAACTGTTGATTCGTGTAAACTTCATCCCTTTGGATGATTCTGAATGCATTCTATAACAAATTCTACAACTGCTTCAACTATAGAAAGTAGTTTTAAATATTTTATTTTTTTATTGCGGAATTAGTGTAACACAAAAATTGATTGTACTGAATAAACATTCAACAACAAGAATATTTGGTGATTTTTTGGTTTTCTCAGTCAAATATACAAAATTCAAACGATTTGTTGTTTGAAAATGCCCTACTTTTAATAGTCTAATCGTTTCGTTAAAAACGTTTCTTGCAAACGGAAAGACGTGGAAATTATGGTTTGTTGGTGGTGCTGTCAAGACATAAACATTCCAACTCCCCAGCCCTCAAAAGTTGGAACGGTAAATTCTACTCGCTGGTTCTCGAACATAACTCAAACAATCGGCAGAATTCCAAGAATCCTGTTTATAATTCACATTTTTTTAAATGGGTAATTCTCCGCCAACTCACACAACAGTTGCCCCGACCCCTCTTCGATTTGCGTGAAACTTTGTCCTAAGAGGTAACTTTTGTCCCTGATCACGAATCCGGGGTCTGTTTTTTGATATCTCATGACGGAGGGGCGGTACGACCCCTTCCATTTTTGAACATGTGAAAAAAAGGTGCTTTCCAATAATTTACAGCCTGAAACGGTGATGAGATGGAAATTTGGTGCCAAAGGGACTTTTATGTAAAATTAGTCGCCCGATTAAATGGCGTACTCAGAATTCCGAAAAAAACGTATTTTTCATTGAAAAAAACATTAAAAAAGTTTTAAAAATTCTCCCATTTTCCGTTACTCGACTGTAAAAAATTTTGGAACATGTCATTTTATGGGAAATTTAATGTACTTTTCGAATCTACATTGACCCAGAAGGGTCATTTTTTCATTTAGAACAAAAAATTTTCATTTTTAAATTTCGTGTTTTTTCTAACTTTGCAGGGATATTTTTTAGAGTGTAATAATGTTCTACAAAGTTGTAGAGCAGACAATAACAAAATATATGTAAACATGAGTGGTTTGCTAATAAACATCACGAGTTATCGCGATTTTACGAAAAAAAAGTTTTGAAAAAGTTGCTTTTTGCGTTTCTCTTTGTTTCGTCGTCCGTGTCTGTCGCAGGTGACGATGAACGGCCATGATCGACAACGACCAACTTTTTCAAAACTTTTTTTTTCGTAAAATCACGATAACTCGTGATGTTTCCAAGCAAACCCCTTATGTTTTCATATCAAATTTTTTGTAATTGTCTGCTCTACAATTTTGTAGAACATTATTACACTCTTAAAAATAACCCTGCAAAGTTAGAAAAAACACAAAATTTTAAAATGATAAATTTTGTTCTAAATGAAATAATGACCCTTCTGGGTCAATGTAGATTCGAAAAGTAAATTAAATTTCCCATAAAATGACATGTTCCAAAAAAATTACAGTCGAGTAACGGAAAATGGCAGAGTTTTTTAAACTTTTTTATTGTTTTTTTTTTTTGATGAAAAATACGTTTTTTTGGAATTTTGAGTACGCCATCAAAACGGGCGTCTAATTTTAAATAAAAGTCCCTTTGACAACAAATTTCTATCTCATCACCGTTTCAGGCTGCAAATTATTGAAAAACACCTCTTTTTTCGCATGCTCAAAAATGAAAGGGGTCCTCCGTCACGAGATATCAAAAAACGGACCTCGGATTCGTGATCAGGGACAAAAGTTACCCCTTCGGACAAAGTTTCACGCAAATTGAAGAGGGGTCGGGGCAACTGCTGTTTGAGTTGGCGGAGAATTACCCACATGGGAAATATTTTTGTAAAATGCTTGTAAAAGGAATACGAATAACTTTTAGTAAATGTCAAATTAAACAGAAAAGTTCACAAAAAGCTGCTCTACTGGTTAGTAGGGGAAATTCTAGTATGTTTGGCAGGTTAAGCACTCGCTCCTAATTTCGTCTTATTTGCTGATTTTCACTATTTAAACAACTAATTTTGCAGAACTTTTGATAAAAACTTGCTTGCTCACTTCTTATTGAGCTATTTATAACTCGATTTCAGTTTAAAACGCTTTTGATGAGCTGTAATTGAACGTCAAAGTTCTGATATGGCAACATTAGAGGCACGCTGGAATTAGATGCTGTTCCCCTATACTTGGTTTTAGTAAATTTTAACGAACACTCCAGATTATTCAGCATCATTCAGACACAACCGCTTAAAATACTGGAAATCTGTTTTATAACTCCTAATCCATACAAAAACTTTTTTTGTATGGGCAATTGTCCATGAAGGAGGATGAGATTGGGTTATACAAAAATGTAAAAAATTGTATGACTCAATGTCACCCCTGATGCCGCTACATTAAAAATTGCACAAGACGACCTCCTCAAACGGGAAAAATAGAAAAATATGTAGTTCAGGATTAACGATAGCATAACAATCTAAACAATACTTTAATTCTGATGATTTTGTAATACGGATTATCATTTTTATATTTTTTTTCTAAAATCATTAAGGTTATTTTAATTAACAAGCTTCCCAAGCCATCCGCTGCCCATAATTTGTATTTACATATCAAAGCATCACTTTGTCCTGAAATCAATCATCCAAAATGTTACACACATGAACCCACATTACGTATCATTTTTCCTGCTCATTGAATTCTGGTGGGTGATAATCAATTGGAAAATAAATAATCACAAAACCGCTTCATATTTACATCATACGATGCTGCCCCGGTGGTTGGTCAGTTCGTGTAAACAAAATGCTAATTGATTTCGATAACGAGCCCATCAAACAAAAGACCATTGGGCCATAATGATAAATGATTATTTGCCCTCATTTGCATTTCGATTGACGTGCGCGATTGCCAATTACAAAACTGAGGCAAATTTAGTCATATTTATTGACGGCGATTTAATTTTGAGTGACGGTTTCCAGTCCATTTGACCTAACTTCAAAACCGTCATTCAAGACTCAAGTTCTGCTTGACAGCTGAATTCAATCTAAAATGCACAAACTCCCCGCGCTCTCTCTCTCTCTTTGATGGCTCGATATCTGTCTTTTATTCGCAGCTGCCATTCTGGGTTTAGATTTTGCCGTCGATTTATATCGGGTTCGCATCGAGAAAGGTGTCAATTGCAAGATTGCAGTATTCGCAGCCCAGATCCTTGTGTGTGAATGTGGCATCAAATGCCATGAATGCATTGCGGTACCTACCAAGTAGTGTCGGTTTTAGTTCGACATCAGGGATATCTGTTCCTAGATCGGTAGGTTCCAGAATCAATAGTTTTCAGACTTTTATTTAAACATTATTTTCAAAACTTTGCCATTTCATAAAATTCATAAAAAAATATATTTTATGGATTCAAGAATTAAATTTATGACACAAATTTTTCGACGGACGTGTTACTGCAATGGCATCTTGACATCGTTTTCAACCGGCTTTAATCAAAGGGTGGTCTTTGTTTGATTTTATTAACGGCAAAACACCATGGAGTTAAAAAAACTCGCTTTCTGGTTGATTCGCCCAATAAAAAAAAAGTTTTCCAATTAAGTATTTTTTAAATTACCATTCCAAACACCCGCAGCGTTGCCATCGTGGTTGACTTCAATCGAGCTGAAAAATTTAATTATTACTTCGCTGCACACGCACGGCAGGAGTTTCTCAATGGCAATCAAAGAGTGACATATGCAAGCCCACTTCCACCTCCCACTAATTGAATTCCATGTTTGATTTTGTAGTCACGTGAGCACGACGACGACGTGCCAATGAGAGTGACCTGGAGAACAATTAACTGGCAGCCACGTGTGGAGGCTTTGAGCTCCACAAAATGCCCGAACGATGACAATCAATTCAAGGACCCCACCCAGGCCTGGAATTTTGGAATGATGACGACTGCTGGACTCGATGAGACCGCAGGATTTCTGCACTCGACAGCTTGCCGCAGAGTGGGCAGCTAAATGACACCACTGAATGTGAGGGTGAGCATTTTTGCAGGGAATAGAGTGGTGTTTGAATGGCTTTTATTGATGGCGTTTTTGGCGGTGCCACTTTTATGAAAAGATGATAAAGCAATCATTATAATTTTTGCAAATGAAAACATTTATTTAAAAAAAAAAACGATTTAATCAAATAATCGTTAGTTAATTTAGATCAATCAACTTCTTTCAACGCAACATAGCTTGAACAGTAGAGTCTAAATGTTTACAATGTTTGCTGAATATGGACATAAAATCAATCTTCTATTGTTCAGATTTCATAGCAATAATGCTAATCATTATGCAATCAATATGCAATAAATACGATGAATGATGTAAAATCCGAGAATGAGCCCTTTTTCATTTTCAAAATTTCTGTATGTTGTAAAAAAAAATTGTCTGAAAACCTATTTTTTACTGATAGAATGTATTATGTATCGGACCGAGTGTCCGAGCGGAATAACTGTGATATTATGCACTGGTTAAGATAACACTTGCACATTGATTTTAACTGCTTTTATTTATTACATTGACATGAGTACTGACTGACACAAACACAAGCACAAACCCAAGCACAAGACTATTGGCTGCACAACTGATAACAGAGCACAAGCATAAGGAACACTGACTAATGACTGCACAATACAAAAAGAAGAACCGACTGAACAAGCTCAGGCTGTTAAATACTAAGATCACTGAACTGTGATCTACCAGTGCCCTAGGTCGTGGTCGAAAATGTTATACAAAACATCAGGTGTCAAGCGTTACCGCTACCTGAATGTTTTGTATAACACACCGCGTGTGCTAGACCATTTACCGTTGTCGTGAACTTGACATTGTTCATGACAAACAATAACTGTAGTCTATGTATAGTAGGTAAGCGACTTAGGGTCGCTACATCTCCCCTTCCTTAACAGCTTGAAATTAAACTTGAAGAGATTGATTTCAAGTAGATAGTTGTAGGTTTTTGGTAAAATATTATATTATTTTCCTAACTTTACGTTGGTCCTTGCTACCTCAGGGATGTCTTCTTGGATGTCTTCTGTCTCGCGATATGACTCTGGGGTGTCTTCGGGGATAATCACGGTTGTCCTGGCTGCATCGATGATGTACGTCTGGGCTGTGTTGACGATATTGACTCTGTTGTTCCAACCGTTGACTTTTCGCTGTTAAGTGTTCAATCTGTTGTTGATGCCATCTCTTGTTAAACTTTTCGTATCTCGTTGGCTTGATACGGTATGATTGAACTTCCATTAGTTCATTAGATCTGGATCAGGCAACCATTGCCAAAATAAATGCAGTCTAAGTTCATTGCTTAGCCGCTAATAACACTCCGGTTATTAATGAATAAGGCGCAATCTAGGAACATCATCTCCCAGTCGCCGTCGTTTAAATCATATGTTGATACCGTATATATTTGTCTTTCCAACGAGATTCCATCGATCTCTCATCTTGCCATTCTCCTTACCACAGTTTAGACCATCAGCTTCGTCAACATCAATAGAACACCATACAACATTGAGTAACATTGAAGATCACCAATCAGTGTCTTGCGAACCTTCGTGGTGAACGGACACTAGAGCTGCGGTATTTTTTACTACCTAAGCTCAGAGTTATTTCAAACAAAATTCACAGTCTTTTTAAAGACTACCTGAGTTACATTCCAAAATTCTAAACAGTCTTTTCAAGACTAACCCCACCTGAAATTTTGTTGTATTTTACAAACGAAGCCATCTTTTTAAGAGAACTTTGCTTGCAAAATGCGTCAAAACAAAGGTAAACGCAAATCTTCTGAAGATTTGGTCGTTACGTCGGTGAAGCGTTTGAACGCTAAATCGGCTAACGGAAACAGAAAAAGAAAACAGCCTCTTCTGAGGTCTGATTCTGATTCTGAAAGTGAGGTCAATCCTCCAATTCCATTGACAAACAGTTTCGGTGTTTTATCCGAAACTGTGACAAGGATCCTTCTCCTCGTACTGAGCCTTCTGCCGTCGAGAAACGAGTAAAGGCTCCGCCAATTGTAGTGACTTCCGTCTCCGATTTGGCCAGCTTTCGAACGCAACTGAAGAATTGCAAGGAAACTTGCAATTTGAAGGTTTCGTTCCAGCTTGGTCGAAGAGGAGAATGTCGCTTGTTGACGGAATCTTTACAAGATCACCAAACTTTTGTTGGTTATTTGAAAACCACAAACACAATTTCTACACGTATGAGACCAAGAATGCTCGTCCATTCAAGGCGGTCCTGAAAGGTCTCTCCAACGACTTGTCGGTGGATGAGATCAAAAACGAACTTAAGGTGTTGCTTGGCTTTGCCCCATCCCAAGTAATACCAATGAAGAAAAAATCAAACGGGAATATTTCTCGCTTTGGTTTGACTTCACAATTTTATCTGATTCATTTCAACAGAAATGAAATCAACAATTTGAAACTTTTGGACAAAGTTCAGTTTTTGTTCCATGTACGGGTAAAGTGGGAGCATTTTAAGAAACATGGCGGTAATGGCCAGAATCTGACCCAGTGCCGGCGTTGCCAGGCATTCGGTCACGGTACTGATCATTGCGCCATGGTTCCAAAATGCATGGTTTGCGGGGATTCTTCTCACGACAAGGACAATTGTCCCGTGAAAGAAGTCACCCAATTTAAATGTGCAAATTGTGGTGGAAATCACAAATCAAATTTCTGGGATTGCCCCATCAGAAAAAGGTTTTGGATTCTCGTGCTAAGCATCAGCCGAAATCCAAACCGAAATTTTCTCAAAGTCAGGTTGTACCTGCATCTTTAAATCAAACGTTCGTGCTGTCTCACTCGAACAATACCCCTACCGTGGAAAAGTTAGGTAACACTAATGGTATTTCTTATGCCAACGTCGTTTCGGGTTCCTCTATCCTCTACCAATATTCCTGAAATTGGGCAGGTACCTCAAATTTCATTTGAAAATGTTTCTGCTGGCAACGCTTTGGGATCTTCTGATCTCGGCGATGTTACGTTTGAAAAAATGACTTTTTTGCAAAACTCACTGTTTGGTTTGATTCAAACAATGAGTAATGCTACATCCATGATGGAAGCAATCCAGATTGGATTAAAATTTGCGAATGATGTTGTTCTTACCCTGAAGTTTAATCATGGATCTAAGTAATTCCATCAATATTATGAATTTTAATGCTCGCTCTTTAAAAGCGAAAGAAAATGAATTTTTCAACTTTTACGAGTTCATAACGTGCATGTTGCTGTTATAACCGAAACATTTTTAAAAACTGGCACTTATTTGAAAAGTGATCCAGATTATAAAGTTATAACCAATAACAGAATGAATCGAAATGGCGGTGGAGTTGCAATAGTTATCCACCGTAGTATGACTTATAGCACGTTACGTGACTTTAAGTTAAAAGTTATTGAAAGTTTGGGCATTGAACTTGAAACTTCTTTTGGGAAAATTATGATTGCAGCTGCATATTTGCCTTTCCAATGCACTGGGGAAAATAAAAATTATTTCAAAGGGGATTTGAATAAACTTACTCGGCATAGATCTCGATTTTTGATCATCGGTGATTTTAATGCCAAACACCAATCTTGGAATAATTCAAAAGTAAATTCCAATGGTAAAATTCTATTCAGAGATTGCACTTCTGGTCTTTATTCGGTTTTATACCCGAATGGGCCAACTTGCTTTTCTTCTGTTAGAAATCCATCAACAATTGATTTGGTTTTGACAAATCAAAGTCAGTATTGTGGTCCTTTAGTGACTCATGCTGATTTTGATTCTGATCATCTTCCAGTAACTTTTTCACTTTCTCATGAAGCAGTTACCAGACCCAATAGTTCTGTGTTTAATTACCACAAAGCTAATTGGGACAGGTATCAGCATCATATTGAGAATAATTTAAATCATGATTTTGTTTTAGAAACCAAAGCTGATATTGATTCAGCCTTGGAATCTTTAACTAATGCAATTTTGGATGCTAGGAATATTGCTATTCCTAAAGTCCAAGTCAAATTTGATTCTCCCATTATTGATGACGATCTTCAGCTTCTGATTCGTCTGAAAATGTTCGCCGAAGACAGTATCAACGTTCTCGTGATCCTGCACTGAAGCGAATTCAAAAGATTTGCAAAAGGTTATTGACCACAGATTCACTCTCCTGCGAAATGAAAAGTTCGCAAGAGATGTCGAACAAATTAAACCTTATTCCAAACCTTTTGGAAACTTTCAAAGGTTCTTAAGAAACCTCAAAACCAATCCCTTCTTTAAAAGATGGTGATAATATTCTATTAACTAATGGGGAGAAAGCTCAAAAACTTGCTCAGCAGTTTGAGAGTGCTCATAATTTCAACTTAAATGTTTTGAGTCCTATTGAAAATCAAATTTCAATAGAATTTCAGAATATTGTTGAACAAGAATTTTCATCAGATGAAGTTTTTAATACGGATCTGAATGAAATAAAATCTATTATCAAAAAATTTAAAAATATGAAAGCCCCTGGTGAGGATGGCATTTTTACATTTTAATTAAAAATTACCAGAAGCAACTTTAAGTAGCTTGGTCAAAATTTTCAACAAATGTTTTGATTTGGCATATTTTCCCAGTAGTTGGAAAAATGCCAAAGTAGTTCCGATTTTGAAACCGGATAAAATCCTGCTGAAGCCTCAAGCTATCGGCCCATTAGTTTGCTTTCATCTATTAGTAAATTATTCGAAAGAATAATTCTTAATAGAATGATGACGCACATTAATGAAAATTCAATTTTCGCTGATGAGCAGTTTGGATTTCGCCTTGGGCATTCAACTACTCATCAGTTGTTGAGAGTTTCAAATTTAATTCGAAGCAACAAATCTGAGGGCTATTCTACTGGCGCTGCTCTTCTAGACATAGAAAAAGCATTTGACAGTGTTTGGCATAAAGGTTTGATTGCGAAATTGAAAAGGTTTAATTTTCCGATTTATATCGTGAAAATTATTCAAAATTATTTGACGGATCGTACTCTGCAGGTATGTTATCAGAATAGCAAATCTGATCAACTACCTGTACGTGCTGGCGTCCCTCAAGGAAGCATTTTGGGTCCAATTTTATACAATATTTTTACTTCTGACTTGCCTGATTTGCCCCAGGATGTCAGAAATCACTTTTGCTGATGATACAAGCATCTCCGCCAAAGGTAGAAGCCTTCGTGTCATCACAAGAAGATTACAAAAGCTTGGATATTTTCAATTCTTATTTGAAAGAATGGAAAATTACTCCAAATGCTGCAAAACTCAACTTATTATTTTCCCTCACAAACCAAGGGCTGATTTTCTTAAACCAAAAGTCATCACATTATAAAGATGAATGAGGTAAATTTAAAGTGGGAGGATCAAGTGAAATATCTTGGACTTGCTTTTGACAAAACCTTACTTACAAGGATCACATTGAAAGTATCCAGGTTAAATGTAACAAATATATTAAATGTTTGTATCCACTTATAAACAGGAATTCTAGACTTTGTCTCAAGAATAAACTGTTAATTTATAAACAAATTTTCAGACCTGCCATGCTTTATGCTGTGCCGATCTGGACAAGCTGTTGCTTAACCAGGAAGAAAAACTTCAGAGGATTCAGAACAAAATTCTGAAAATGATTCTGAAACTTCCTCCCTGGTTCAGCACCAGTGAACTTCATCAATTAGCCGAAGTTGACACTTTGGATGTTATGTCCAATAAGATAATTGATGCATTTCGACAAAAATCATTGCAGTCTTCAGCTGCATTGATCCGCTCTTTATATAGTTTATAAGTTAGTTTTAAGGTATCCCTTTTCCCTTTTGTACATGTAGGACCTCCTACATTTGAAATCACTGAATAGCGAAAGCTACAATATTTCATGAATAAATGAAAGTTGCTAATATTTAAAATTGAGGTGAAAAGTCATCAATTGTGATTGGACACTCAATAATATTTTAACTGAATGAATGTACATGGAAAAGAAAAACTGAATAAATATAAATTTAAAAAAAAAAAAAAAAAAAAAATTGAAGATCACCAATTTTCAACATCTGGAGTAACGCCAAGGACCCTTCGTTGTCCTATCTTGAAGACCCCAGCGTCATTGATTGCGAATGTTGAAGTTTGAAGTTACCTCTGCTCCCCAGCAGAGTGGATTCCGCTCTCTAAGGACTGGCTCAAAATTCTAAACCCTAAGTTTTTTTTTTTGTTTTTATACTTTGAATTGCTAAGCTGCATTTTTTTTAATTTGCAGAAGTTTTTTTTTTTTTAAATATAATGATTATTTTAATATAATGATTAGCTCTACGAATTGGCTAAGCCCCATATTTTATTTTCTAGGCGGCATTTAATTTTGATTGACTCGCAATTTGTTTTTTTTTTTTGAATATTTTATAAACAAAATGATTGGTTATTTTCAAACCATACTTATATAATTTTTTTCAATCATTTTATTTATCGCTCTTCTCACAGACCTCTTACATTCATCTTGCATGCATACAGGTTTAAATTGAATGATATTAAATTTTGGTGAATAGAATAGTCCGAATCATTTACTGGCATCATTCAATTTATATACTTACATAAATGATCCGACCGATCATTCCCCCTATGACCCCGAAAAGTTGGTAGTAGGTGTGCTGAAAAGAAAAGTCTCAAGCAAAGGGAAATTCTCGCATGCAAGCATATTAGTATAAAATGCAATGTTTTTTTTATTATTTTTTTTACATGATTAAACTCAAATTCTTCTTAAAAGTACTAAACGAATTTACATCGTAATCGTTTTCATTGACAGCGTACGCATTATTAGCGTGTGTGTCATCAAGTAAAAATATACTTTGAAAAGCATTTTGCTAACGCTGCATAATTGAAGCAAACTGCCTGTTGCGATCGCTATGTCATTGTATAATTAAGCTTCATAACTTCCGTAGAAGCACAGTGAAGCAGGTTATTATGCTTCTTCGCATCACAAAATCTTTCCAATATTGTCGGTCAATTGAGTATGTATTTTAGTACCTTGATAATTTTAATTGACCTTTTTTTTCATTTTAGTAGATGATTAAACCTAATGATGAAACCATCGATAGGCAAATCTTTAAATGCACATTTCATTATGCGGGTGAGTTACTACAATACAGATTTATTTTTTTAAATCCATATTGTGAACGTGATAATAAGAGTCCACACTCATGAATAAAGTTATGAAGAGCACTGCACTTGAGCGACCATTAAGTTTAACCAATCACTTCTTTTTAAAATAAATATCCTTTTCATTTCAATTTTCATTCGATATTCTTCGAAAATGTGTCCAGTCCAAATTATCAAAACATATTTAGCTTCCTTTCATACGAAATCTTTTTAAATCTTCAAGCTTTTGCGAGGATTGCAATACATTTTGACTATTTAAAATTAAAGGTTTAATTTCTTCAATTGAATTTGAGTTCTCTGTTCTATCACCATAACTCAATGATGATATCGACCGAGAGTTGAATTTATCTGTATGATATTGTTTTAATGTTTTAAACGTTCTGACTTGTTCTAAGGCAATCGGGTTCGTTGTTTCAACCCATGCAATATCACTTTCTATGATCTTCTTGGCATCTTTTGGATTAAATAGACTTTCATAAGCGGTATCTTTTATAGGATCAAATTCCAATACAACAACTTGTTCTTGATGAACTCCATTCTGGAATTCCTCAGACGTTTTCTGATTAAACATCCATTGAGGATTAGTTATGTTTAAATCGTTAGTCTCAGCATAAATCTTTGTTAAATCATAAATAATCTCTTTGTCATCTGATTTATTATATTCTTCTTTTAAATAATCAGACGTAGTTGCAACATCATCATTTATTTCATTTATTTGGGTCAACTGATCTAATTCTTCTTTGACATTCAAAACTTGAACTTCGATTTCACTGTGTGTAGTTGGTTCAACCGCAGTATTTTCTTCAAATAAATCGTCACCTTTCCATGCCGCAGTAGTTAGCAAAATACTCAAATTTTCACTCAAATGATCTGGTTCTGTTTCTTCAGATTCTAAATCAGATTCATATCTTGTTTCACTATTTTCAGCAAGTTCGATGTGCTCATCGTAATTTGAATTTGAAATATCTATTACATTTATAGACTCATAGTTTTGATTAAAATCGTCAAAACAATGCACTAGTTCTGACTCTTCTGTTACAAAAACTGAACAATTATCTGAATAATTTAGTAAATTATTCTGATTGTGCATTTGTTGTTGATTGAAATTAGCATTTCTGTTATCAAACCAGTCTGAACCCTTAGTCTGGTTATCAAAATTGCTATCATTAAAATTTTGAGACTGGTTTCTGTCTTGCCAATGTGGGCGATTTTCAAAATTTTGAAATTTGTTGTTTTTCCTCTCATGATAATATGATCTACTGTTTGAGTTTGAATTAGAGCTATAGTTATAATGCCGTTTGTTAAATGATGTACATTCACCGTTGAAATCATCTGAGTGATAACGAATTGCATCATCGTAATTGTTATTTGTACAATTTTGTTTCATTGCTGAACTGGTATTAATTGCTTCAATATATCTGCACTTTTTGACTAATTCTGCAACTAAGTCTTCATAATCATCAGCTTGGATATTTGCTGCAAGTTTCACAACATTGTAATCTCTCAAACCTGAGATAAAATTTGATTTAAATTGTCTATTTGCATAGACGTTATTCCCAAGCTTTTTAATAGAAGCATGAATTTTGTCAGCCCTCTCTTTATAATCTTCAAACGATTCATGATACAATTGCTTTAAACTATAAACTTGCATGATAATCTGCTCAATACTTAATTTTTCTTCAAAGGCATTTTTCAAAGCTAGTTTGGTTTCATTCCAAGTTTCTTTAATTATATTGTCAGCTTTATCTAGCGCTTTCCCATGAAACTTCATGCGAACTATTACAAGTAGTTGATGTTCCCAATTAACGTTGACATTATTTTCATTGCCTTGTGCAAAAAGGTCTATAAATGCAATAAAATTTTGTAGATGGTCATGAGATCCATCAAATTTTGGAATGCAAATTACTGCCTCTTTCAGATCAAACACCATTTTGTTATTTTAAAATTTAAAGTGAAATATATAAGTGATGCATAACAATGAACATTTTACTCAAACACTTTTACTCAACGAAATAGCTTTGAAGTACTGACTTCTCCATCAAATCATCAAAAACAAGAACTAAAAAGTAATAAAAAGTACTCACCATCTTATCAGTAGAATGATGATCATCCTCTCGTGGTGGCCTGCCTCGCTTACGGATGAAATCGTCAAAGTCGTCGAAACAGCAACACACAAATTCACGAAAAACGGTCACAAACAATACTTAGTTCACCCACACACTTTTGCTTCCTTGTATCTCCTAATCAAAATCGAGTGCTGTAACAATTATTACTTAAGTCAGTCAGAAATGGCGTTTTCCTTTTTCCTAGCGGTTAGTTTCCGCTGTCACCAGATGTATCGGACCGAGTGTCCGAGCGGAATAACTGTGATATTATGCACTGGTTAAGATAACACTTGCACATTGATTTTAACTGCTTTTATTTATTACATTGACATGAGTACTGACTGACACAAACACAAGCACAAACCCAAGCACAAGACTATTGGCTGCACAACTGATAACAGAGCACAAGCATAAGGAACACTGACTAATGACTGCACAATACAAAAAGAAGAACCGACTGAACAAGCTCAGGCCGTTAAATACTAAGATCACTGAACTGTGATCTACCAGTGCCCTAGGTCGTGGTCGAAAAATGTTATACAAAACATCAGGTGTCAAGCGTTACCGCTACCTGAATGTTTTGTATAACACACCGCGTGTGCTAGACCATTTACCGTTGTCGTGAACTTGACATTGTTCATGACAAACAATAACTGTAGTCTATGTATAGTAGGTAAGCGACTTAGGGTCGCTACAATTAAGTTATGGAAATTCTTAATCAGGAATGGCGAAACACAACTTTATAGCATAAATCTTAAGTTTTTTTATGTCCCCCAAAATACCAACTTTTTATTTTTTAGTTTTTGTGTGTTCTTGAAACAGCAAAAAACCTAAAACAGCAATAATACAATAAATCAGAAAAAGTTTAATAATTCAATAATCATAATAAAAATTGAATTTATTTTTTTTGCTTTTTTTACAACTGTTAGAACGTTGACCTTGTTATAATATTTCCGAAAATGTAAATGATAAATTTATAGTCCATTAAGACAGATAAATGTCGGATGGACAATAAAAAAAAATAACAAATAACAAACGAATAAACGGTCTAAAAAATCAGGGGGTGAAAAAAATATATGAAAAAACTCATTAATTCTAAGTGCAATCAGCTGAAAATAATAAAAAGTGCATTCCCCTACATTTAAAATCATTTCCAACATGGTTGAGTCAATCTTAAAATATTTTGAGTTTTTGTGAATTTTTATTAGACAGAACCGCAAAAAGTTTAAAAAATAAATATTTTCTTCAAGGGTGCACAGCAACCAAAGAACTTGTTGTATTCTTATTCCAAATTTGGCTAACTTACGGACTCAATCCTGCAATAATCTGATTGTAAAAATAGTAAAATTTTGTAAATATTAATTTGAACATTAGGGGATAAATCCAAAATTATATCGATAATTTCCGTAGTTTTCAAAAAAAAACTTCAAGGTGTGCAACAAATTTGTTGATATCTACTCATTTCACAAAGATTCTAATACTTTAAAAAACTTTTATTGTGACTTTTGGGACAGTTTTCATTAATGATTAAAAATAGTCGCAGCGGCTTTAATTTTTTGCTTAGATTTTTGCAAAGGCAAAATGGAAAAAAATGTTTTTGTTAAAGTAAACAAATTTATAATTAAAATTAAGTGTAGTTCTAACAGCGATAGAAAATGCGATGTCAATTGTTTTTAAAAGTAAGGCCAGCTATAAACAATACTAAATTTTAAATTACAAGTCAGAGATTCAACATTTCAATGCAAAAAGGCATGAAAAATAATGTACAGTCGGTTTGCAACCAATATTTTTATTTGCAGAAAAAAAAACTTTTTGCGGAACCGTACACACTTTTAGCGGTAAACTTACAAGACCGGTTCCGTGGTTTAAAGGTTGCGGCTTCTATCTCACAAGCAGAAGGTTCAGGGATATCAAATCCCGTTCCCCTCCCCCCTTTGATATTTGGAATCAGGAATTTGAACCTTCGAATATGTGGAGTAGGGTGACAAGAAAAATTGATCAGTTTTGAAAAATCTTAGCAGATACCCCCTGGCTCGATTCCTTACGCTAAAATGAGTAAAACCAAAACAAAAATAAAATTCCACTAAAAGAGATTCTTATTTCAAATTTTATGACAAACAACTTTGTCAAAGACCCAAAAACGATCAGAGTTAACTCTGAAGAGTTATTATATAGATAGAGATTAGATATTAAAAATAGTTTTGAAATGTCAAAAAAATTGTTTTGATTATTGCTTCAGATAAGTTTGAGTTAAATTCAGAGCAAATAGGTAAATAAAAAAAACTTGGCATAATAAACATCATGTTGGTGAAAATCAGAATGCGGCTCCTGAAAAAGCTGCGGTGCACTGCAGTCTACATTCAGGCTTATTCTTGCAAGTGCCAGTAGACTAAGAGATGGCGTTAGTGTATGATTTTACACACGATTTTCAAATTATTTTGTTCTAGCTGCTACTTCTGAAGTAGCGTGGCTCACGAAAAGAATACAGGATATTTTGTGGAGCATGGAAAAAAATTAAAACGTGCTCTAAAAAATAACCTGTATCTTTCCTAGATTAATACCTAGCGCTTTGTGATGTTCTACAAAGTTGTTCCCGGATCAAAACCTATAAGAAACCTCTAATTTGAGAAATAAAAAAAATCATAGGGTATAGGAACACTTTCTCGAAGAAGAGTTAAAAAGTGAAAAATAAATAAATTATTTTTTTCTAAATTTCATTATAACTTCAGGTTAATAGTGGACTAAACCTTAACCAAATGCGCTCAAAATGATTGTAAATTCCTTTTTTTCCCTTCAAAGAGTAAAAAATGCTTACTGGGAATCCTGACCGGTAGGCTATGGGTTTCGACTTGTGGCGTGCTAGGTTTTCAATTCAGATGTCGTGAGTTCGATTCTTGTACCAGGTTGATGCTGAAGATTTGATAGGACATTTTGAAAATGTAAACGATACCTTAGAATGTCTAGGAAATTTCTCAACCCTGCTCATAAATGTAACAAATGTGGTGTAAAACTAAAACGAAAGTCCCACAAACAGAAACACAAACACCCAGCCTCACATCCACCCAATCTGGCCCCAAATGTGGCGAAGCGGCTTGATGATTATGTTAACTACCGCTACCAGTGCTAGGCGTTGTAAGAGGCGGTGAAACCATCCGTGTGAATTTGCGCATTCATTACCCACCACCATTGAGATCAGCTGGGACTGGTTTTGGGGGCTGGCTGGGTTGGTGATAATTTCGCACACCTCAACTCAACCAACCAACACTAATTATGAACCCGCGGAGCCCGTGCGAAACGATAAATTCCCTCGAGGATTTTTCGGGAGTGAGAGAAAAAGGGGAATGAGTAGAGAACGTTGCTCCTTGAAGATGCTCTGGGAGTTCAACCACCTGCCGGGACTATGAATGTGACTATAATGAGCTTTAAGTCACCACTTCAAGGGGTAATTAAGCTTACTTCTTGCGTTCTACATTACATACAAATCAAACAGAAAAGGCGTTCTTACAAAATGTGGTAAAATTTGTCCAATTTCCATCCACTATTTGGCTGAAGAATACCTCCCAACCTAATTCTAATTTTATTCATAGGCATTTGTAGAGCGATCTCTGTTTAAATAAATTTCCGGTCCTTTTTTCCCTCCTCGAACCGGACACGAAGAATGAAAAAATGGAGGCCACTCACTATCTCTCGACGAGCCCCTTCTGTGATGGCCTGGTCCCGTTCCGGCCATCAAGAATATGTATATGTATGATAATTTAGTCAACACACTGCCATTCTGGCTGTGGCCAAGGCAAGAAAGGGATCCGGTAGAAAAGCCGCCCGTCCCGGTAAAAAGTCATGTCCTTTTCATCTGAATCGTCGGAGTGCTCGGAGAGAGTGAATGAATGTATGAAAGTCGTGGTCGGAGGTTGGAGGTACTCGTTATCGTCAATTTTGTGCATGAGTGAGCCTTTCGGCCGAAAATTGGATCGTCCTCCTGCTCGCTTTGAATTACTCGGTTCCCCCCGAAACGTGTGGTTTATCTACTGTGGGTTTAGCTTTCGCTTTTAAATTCGGCGGAGAAGCAGTTTCTCTTTCTGGTTTAGGTTGTGGAATAGGTGTTTGTTAGCATTGAAATATATCTAATTATGCGTGAGAAATACCTCGTTTAATTGTTAAAAAAAATGGAAAGGTCTTGAAAACCCGTTTTTATTCACCAAAATAATCTCACTGGATGTGCGACAAAAGGTCAAAGGACAGAAGGTCGAATTGACAAAAGGTCGAATGGACAAAAGGTCGAAAGTGGACAAAAGATCGATTGTGAAAACATGAAACAAATAATAATAATTATGAACTTCTAAAACATGCTTGGAAAAAATATTTTCTTACAAACAAATCCGTTTTTTGTGAGTTTATCCATCCTTTTAGAAAAGATGTTATAATATTGTGAGTTATCCCATTCTTTCAAACATGACCAGTTCTTTGGAAAAGGGGAATTCTAAAAAAAATTCAAGGACAGTTCTTGATTGTCGTAATATTTTTGAAAGTTTTTAATTTTTTTCAAACATGAGCATTTCTACAAAAAAAGGACTTCTATTTTTTTTTAGTTTTTTTTCAAACAACTTATTCTTGACTGTTGAATTCTTTGTGAATTTGTCCATTCTTTAAAATATGAGCGGTTTTTTTTTTGTATACAAAAATCGACTTCTGACATATTGTTTAAGTATTTATTTTATTTTTAAAAACAGTTTTTACTTGTTTGCCGTATAATATATGTGAGTTTTTCCATTCTTTCAAACATGAGCAATTTTTTTTTTCATAATATTTTTTTTTAAATTAAATAACCTATTCTCGTTCGTCTTAATGTTTTTGTGAATTTTTCCATTCTTTGAAAACTAAAAGTGCGACTTCTATAATATTTTGGAAGTTTATTTCTAGTTTTAGAAACAAGCTATTATTGACTGTCGTAACGTTTTTGTGAGTATTTCCATTCTTTCAAATATGAGCAGTTCTTCAAAAAAAGTTCGGCAAAATATTTTTATGGTTTTTATTTTATTTATAAAAACATATTCTTGACTGTCGTAATTTTGAAATGATTTTTTTAATTCTTTCAAAAATTAGCTGTACTTTTTAAAAATATTACTTCTTAAATATTTTCTAAGTTTTTTTTATTATATTTATAGAAAAAAATGTTGGAATAAAAGCAAAAATTTCAATAAATTTAAAGCAAGGGGGATTTGCTTCATAAATATTGTTGCAAGTTTTCTATCCTTTTTCAATCTATCCTTCATGGTTTTTAGATCCTTAGAAAAATCTGACTTCAAGTATATAACTATACAGTCCAGACTCGATTATCCGAAGCATCGATTAACCGAAGTTTCGTTTATCCGAAGTTCGATTATCCGAAAGTTTGTAAGGGATTTCGGATAATCAAAGAATGACAAAAAAAAATTTCGTAATTGTTTTTTATTTTCTCACATTAAGACTTAAATTCTAGTTCTGTGACCCCAATTTAGTCAAATTTGAATATATGATAAAAAAAATAAAAATAAATCTATATGATATCATCGCCATTTGGGCCGCCATCTTGGATTTAAAAATTCCAAATCATTTTAGAGTAGTTAATGGATCATACATAGTCATATAGCTCGACCATCAAAAATAAGACAACGAATTTTTTTTTTCGTGATTCGATTATCCGAAGATTGTTTTTTTTTCGGAGTGAATTTTTTTGGAGGCCTTCGGATAATCGAGTCTGGACTGTAAAAATAAAAAAAATACGATCGTAC